>NC_050188.1:1907421-2117421 GCF_008315115.2 Sander lucioperca
TATACTTCCTTTCTTTTTGCTAAGCAGCTGTTAGTGAAATTATAAATAATTTGCACAAACACTCGCACAACAGTTTTACATGTTGTTGCATTTGTGGTGTGTATCTTATTTGATTCAGCCAAAATACTGTTTTGGTATTTTCCCACAAGACCAGAAATTAACTTCTCAGTATCTACAGTACAGTATATATGTATATATATATATATTAGTATTTCTGTAAATCTATGTTTTCTCTCGGTGATTTCAATAACGGATGCAAGTTACTATTGGACATGTAATCAATTAAAAAAAATTAAAGACAACAGCAACAACAAAAACATAAATGTAACTTTTTGAGCTGTGCCCTTTAGTGATTACAGCATCACTAAAGATCATCATCGTCATGCAATACAACTTTTTATTGTTATTGTGTAACTCTACACAAAGGTACTTCGGTGTCCTAATTCCAGTACGTATATTTTAACCGAACCAGCGTAAAACACATCCAGGTTGGCTATCGGTTTGTGGGAGAACAGATTAAAGCTGAGCTCACAGTCACAGGAAAATAAAGACATGAAAGACATGATTTATTATTAATACTATTTTAACAGCTGCAGATAAGAATACAACAAAAAAAAACATTCTGCCACAGCACCACAAGGTCAGTGCTTGTTTTCTCCTCTTAAAAAAGCAGACTTGACTACTGTAACATACTGATCTCAGGTATGCTCATAAAGTCCATTAAATTGTGATTACCGTTTCCATTTTTCCTGCATTTTTATTGCTTTAAATTTTTATTTTAGACACATTTCTCTTTCGTCTGTCACCTGTGTGCATTCACTCCTTCTGAAACACTCCCTGTTTAATTTAAATGTATAAACTTTGCTGTATGAGGTAAAGATACAGGCAGGTTGTGATACTGTCATGGTGTCTTGTTATTGACCGCATCCGAACGGTGCACTTAACGTTAGTATATCATTGAAACAGCATAACCAGGTTATCCATTAATCTGAGGTTTAGCTCACTCCCGTTTAAAAAAACAAACAAACAATGTTTTTCTTCCTTCCTGGCAGCCTGATTTCTTCATAAAAAAAAAAACCAATAAAATCTGTAATCCTCAAATCTGCACCTGATAGGGCATTAAAGGACAGCCCACTAAAGAGAGTTAAAAAAGAGGACGAGAGGAGCTCTGGACATCACTTGGACTACACCACTCAAGTACTCAGTATTTATTTTCACATACACTGAGCTGAGGTCAGGTGGAGAATTCTGGACCAATTAAAAATAAATACTACCCGGTTGAAGTGTACACGTTAACGATTAGGAGAGTTGTATCCTTGTAACAGAGCTGGAATTGTGCTAAGCCTTTTTTCCAGCTGAGGATGGCCAAAACGAAAGACTCCGGGGTGGAGGAGAGACCCAAATGGGACAACAAGGTTCAGTACCTGTTAACATGTATTGGCTTTGCAGTGGGACTTGGAAACGTCTGGCGTTTTCCTTACCTGTGCCAAATCTATGGAGGAGGTAAGATGCTATTATATGAAGCAAAACATATGAACTGCTGAGCTAGCTTATATTCGCACAATTGCACATCACAACACAGTTTAATTAAGTCTGCTGTTAAAGATTTATAAGTTTTATTACTTATGCTGTTTTTTTCCACTGCATTTCTTTTATTTTTCAGACTATTTCATCCAATCATGAGATAGTGAATTGAACTGCAGCACCCCTTTAGATTCTCTTTTTGCCTCAGTATAATTAGTCATTAACAAATGGACAAGGCCAGTCATTGTCAAAATGGTGAGCCTTATCTGTGTTTGATTGATCATGGTAAACATCAGGGATTGTTTTCGCTCAGCTGCCCCAATTCCTGTACTGATTTCCACATACTTCGAGGTGAGATCTCTTGAGTCCCAAACCCACAGAATCCTTAATGGTCAGAATTTAGTTGAGTAAACAGCCAATCCTGTAAATGTGCATAGAGTCTATCACCTTTACATATTGACTCTGAGATTCCTGCTTCCCACAGGCGCTCAGCTGAGCCTCTATATGACCTTGGCTTAATGATCAATTAGACACCTTCTTCTTAAGTAACTTTAGAGGTGTTATTTTAAAACAGTGGTGGTTTTAATACAGTTTTCTAAAAACATTTTAGTAGCCTGACTGTGTTTTTGGCCACTTGGAAAACCCCAATAAATTCCAGTGATCAGTTAGTGTTTAATGTATTTCAATTTCTTGAGGTCTTTTAGTATTGCTTAGCATAGCCTAAAACCTCCCTTATTATTGCTTGATTAAGGTAATAAACAGTAGTTATTTGTTTCACTAACATGGTTCAAACAGCCACTTATGATTTATTTTAAATGTTCTCTGCAAAGTATGTTGATGAATACTAAGGTCTGAGGACTAATCTAGCTGATGTTTAACTGTGAGGTAAATGTTAACTTCATGTCTTCAGGTGCATTCCTCATCCCCTACCTGATAGCGCTGGTGTTTGAGGGCCTCCCCCTGCTCTACCTGGAGCTGGCTATAGGACAGAGGCTCCGCATGGGCAGCATCGGTGTTTGGAACTCCATCTCACCACTACTGGGTGGAGTCGGTGGGTGACCTAGAATTATTAGTAACATTTATTAGGATTTTTATTTGTCAGATTCTTCTTTATTTCAAGAGCTGAAACTCTTTGTGGTATTGGAAATGTCCTTTATTTCCTGTGTGTAGGAATTGCCTCCATGTTGGTGTCATTCCTGGTAGGCATTTTCTACAACACCATCCTGGCCTGGGTGCTGTGGTATTTATTTCACTCTTTCCAAAACCCCCTGCCTTGGAGCCAGTGTCCACTCAATGATAACCTCACAGGTAACAAGAAACCCCACCAGTCATTCTAGCTGCTCTTGATACCTTTGTCACACACTGCGATTGCTACTGCCACACTGACAGAAGTATTGCCTATACCAGTATATGTACAATTCAACTGTATCAATCGGTTTGAGAACCTAGCATAATTATAATAAAGTTACGAGATGCAAGAGGACTCTTAACATTCAGGCTCTACGTGGCAATCCAGGTCAGATTTTATAGGAAAACTATTGGATTTGTATTGTTTTATGACACAAAGGAATTCTGCACCACAACATATAAAGAGCATGCTTTTGCTCAGTGAAAGATAGTTGAATGAGTCACAGACAAAGAGTAAAAATCATCATGGTCTCATTTGTTTTCAGTAATCATAATAACTACTTTACATTTTCCACATTTTAAATAAAACTATGCAGGAACACATCTCTTGATGGGATACAGGTTTACTCTAAACATAGATGAACTCCGTTACAAAAGCTGATGCATGTTTAAACCAAAAAAAACAACAACAACACAATAACGTTCAGATCAGGGGTCACCAACACAGTGCCCGCGGGCACCAGGTAGCCCCCAAGGACCACATGAGTAGCCCTCAGGCCTGTTCTAAAAATGAAAATTGAATATTGATATCTGTTTCCCACCTTGTTAAGTCATTGTTGATAATTATTGATAATGAGAAATCATTAACGTGATCAGTGTCTTCACATAGATGACTATCACTAATCATTAATAATCATATATAACTAAAGGCAAACTGAGCAAATTTGTCATTTCAGAAGAGTGTATCAAACTGGTAGCCCTTCGTATGACTCAGTACCCATGAAGTAGCTCTCAGTTTCTAAAAGGTTGGTGATCCCTGGTTCAGATTAAGCCCTTATAGAATTTCATAGATGCCACGTTCTCGCTTGTGTCTGCATCCAAATAGGCTATAATGTGGAGTGTGAGAAGAGCACTCCAGTGAACTACTTTTGGTACCGGGAGACCCTGAACATCACACCTGACATCGAGACCAGCGGCTCCCTGCAGTGGTGGTTGGTCATCTGTCTGGCCAGTGCCTGGTGTGTGGTCTACATCTGCTTCATCAAAGGCATCGAGTCCGTGGGAAAGGTCTGTTTATCTGGTGGAAAAAATAGAATGTGCTATTTCAAAATCAACCACTGTACCATACATCCCTACAGTAAGATGTAGAAAGAAAGAGTTAATAAATAATGCTATATCATATGTTTGCATGTTTCAGGCTGTGTATGTGACAGCCACATTCCCTTACCTGGTGCTGACTATTTTCCTGATCCGTGCCCTCACTCTGCCTGGAGCAACTGATGGACTGGTGTACCTCTTCACTCCTGATGTGAGTTTGGTCACTTGTTGCCAATACAGGTTTATGTAAGATTGTATGCCAGACACAATGACCTGATGTGCTGTGTTTACGCACGCTTGTAGTGGGAGATACTGAAGAACCCTCAGGTGTGGCTGGACGCTTCCACCCAGATCTTCTTCTCTCTCTCTGTAGCCTTTGGAGGTCTCATAGCTTTCTCCAGCTACAATGAAGAGAGGTAAGCACTAAAACTCCTTGGGCTCTACATTAAGACCTGGCACAAAGCGGCGCACAGCGCAGCAAGCACAACTTTCATTGCTAGTTTCAGACCGACCATGAGGTGTGGTCAGGTCAGGTACATTGTTGGCACATTGCTATCTTGAGGCAGCAGAAAGTGATTGCGCCATTGAATAACAAAAACCTGGCCTAAAGTCAAGGGCGCAGTATTTTCATGCTATTTAAAGGCTGCATTATTCAGATAGTAGGATGCACCGTCATAGGGTTTTGCAATGGGTACACTTGCATTTGCGCTTTCACTTTGCGTAGAGCAGATACGTTTCCTCAGCAGAAAACCACTCACTAGATTGGTTGAATCCACCATTTAAATAGCAATGCGCACCTGGCTTTTAAAAGGGAATGGGGGGTTGCCACTCGCCCAAAACACACCTATGATTAAGAGACTAAATTAAACCCCTTTGCGCATTACTTTGCGCCCAGATTATGTGCCATTCAGGGTTTCCCGCAGAAAATGTGTTAGTTAAGGCGGTAGGGTTCCCCAGCTTAGGCGGGCCGCCCGAGCTGCAAAGTGCTGCGGGAAACCTAACTAGCAAACATTTCATTGGAAAAGCCCTAAATGCACTTGCCCAGTGCACTTTAGAACATGTGCTATAGACCACAGGGCCCCTTAACACCATCAATAAAATTGAGATTATGTCTTTTTTCTGTTCTGTGCCCATTAGAAACAACTGTGAAAGGGATGCTGTTCTAGTAGGAGTAATAAATAGTGCCACATCTCTCTACGCCTCCATTCCCATCTTCGCCATCCTGGGATTTAAAGCCACCACCGCCTACAACTCCTGTATTAAGGGGTATGTATGCACACATACTTTATGTAATTCTAAAGCTTCTTTTGTCTTTCTTTTTGATACTAATGAGGCCGATTCTTTTTATATCTCATCTGCAGAAACATCTTGGCTCTTACCAACTACTTTGAGTTTTCAGAACAGAACATAACTGTGGAGAACTATGATCACTGGCTCAAGTATTTAAATCAAACATCTCCAGGTGAGGTGGCCAGTCTGGACCTGACGCACTGTGACCTGCAAACCTTCCTTGACCAGGTATTGTAACTTTGAAAACACATCCAATCTTGTACATTGTATTATTTTTGCCTTTTTGCCTATTTTCTGTCTCATTTTTCAAATTTCCGTCTCCCCTTAAATCCTGGTTGTTTTTCTGCTCTCGCCTCCCTTTTCTTTCTAGTACAGTACATCATGTACCGTTCAAATATGTACGGTCAGTTCATGCTTCCTCATTACTTTCTTGCCTCTCTCCCACAGAGCGCGTCAGGTACCGGCCTGGCTTTTATTGTGTTCACAGAAGCAGTGATAGAGATGCCAGGCTCGCAGATATGGGCCATACTGTTCTTCGTCATGCTCTTCAGCTTGGGTCTCTCCTCCATGTTTGGCAACATAGAGGGAGTCCTCACGCCCATCAACGACCTCAAACTAGTGCCTAAGTGGATCCCAAAAGAACTCCTAACAGGTGCCTGCAAATCAGCTTAAGTTGTTCTAAAAGTTATGAGGGATACATGTTTTCCCCTTTGAACTCCCCCTTGAGCTTTTTTTCTCACTTCCTTAGCGATCATCTGCTTGGTAGCCTTCTTGACGGCTCTCATCTTCACCCTGGGTTCTGGGAACTACTGGGTGGAGGTCTTCAACAGCTACGTGGGCTCTGTACCTCTGCTCATCATTGCATTCTTTGAGATTACTGGAGTCATTTATGTCCGTGGAATGAAAAAGTAACTTGTTCATCTGTTCTTTAATATTCTGTATGGTCCAATGAGCTTAAGACAATTTAGATCCCAACGTGTTAACCTTTTTCTCTTGTTCCCATAACTTCTGACAGTTTCAGTGAAGACATCTATTTCATGACTGGGAATAGGCCTAACATCTTCTGGAAGGCATGCTGGATGGTGATCAGTCCTTTAATGCTCCTGGTGGTGTTGATTGCCTACGTGGTCGTCCAGGCACAGACAACCCCATCTTATCCCACATGGAACCCAGCCTATGTAAGCAAGTCAAGGGTACTGACATGGAGATGTTGAGAATTTAGTAGAACTGAGTCCAAAGTGACTTTAAAGTTAAACTAAGCTTAGTCTGGGTCAACAAGGGTACATTTCCAGGATAATTGCCTGGACATCTCACCCACCGGATGTCCGTCCGCTCCTGCTCTCTGTGTGTTGCCGTTCTCAAAATCCCTCGCATCGGTAGACAACGACAAACTTCGAGCTAGCAAGCTTCACGCTGAAAATGCCAAGTTTTAAAGGCGATTTGGATCACGCAACAAGGCAGGCCTGCTTGTTCTTTCGGTGAATGATTACGAGTTTTAAAGAATATGTTTACGGCACATACTATCTAATTAGGACGCTTTGTGACTGGCTGGTGGGGATTGCTATGGACAAAGTACACACGGTGATACACTAGTAAGAGCAAATAACCATAACCATTTATCCAGCTAATTTATATACATCATGGTACTGTATTGGGTGAACGGTTAACTTAGTTTTCTTTTGCGGAGTGCAAATGTTCCACAAAAAACAAGTTCCTTCCCGAGACCATTTTGCAGAGCCAATGTCGCTTTGTCCGGAGCACCCAAGACGAATGTGATTGGTTTAAAAAAAAATATTAAACAACCCAGAGTGTTTTTTTCTTCTATCCAGAATGCATCTGTGGTGTAGTCAAACCTTACTCCACAGCCCTGTGGAGATAGGTCTGGCAATGCGAGACTAAGCTAAGCTAAGCTAAGCTAATTGCTTGCTGGCTGTGGCTTTATGTTTAGCACACAGATACTGTATGATAGTGGTCTCCATTTTAAAGAGGGAATAAAGCAAATTTCTATAATTTATATTTTATACTTCTTTTTCTTTTTCTTCAGGAACTATTCCCCCAAACTGAAGTGAAGCCCTATCCAGACTGGGTGTTTGCCATAATCATCCTCCTCTGTGTACTACCTGTGATCTCCATCCCTCTGGTGGCTCTCTACAAACTGATCTGCTGTAGAATCAAGAAGTCCTCTGCTCGCACCGACCTAAATCCCTACTGCAACGACGGCTTTGAGGTTGAAACACGGGAACAGCAGAACCAGAGAGCTTAAGAAAATGTTGCAAGTAACAAAGTTACTGAACAGAAAGGGACATCCTGATCTTTACCAGTGCTTCTGTGAAATTTCATCTTAATTCACCAGACAGCTGACTTACTACTATTTATTAAACATTGGAATTCTTTCCTTTTGCCCATCGTGTAGTGTAGATGATGGAAAAACCATTCAATCTAACACAGCCGACTTTGATAACACATTTACAAAACCTTCAATTTGAACATAAATGTAGTCTTAACACTCATTTTAAATGTCACGATGAATCTTTTAATGAGATCTTAAGCTTACTACTGTTCATCGAAAACCATTTGATTTCTGTGAGCTTTCCAAAAGATTGTCAGTGTAAAAACTAAATGAAAGTCATCATTTGACTTATTCATGTGGTGGCTGACAATATTTCTGTGAACTTATTTACAGACAAATGATCTTACAAATGATGGCATGTCTTCTACGTGGAAAACTAGTGTGAATCAAAGTCCAGACAAACAGCTATGGGATGAGGCGGGGTCTAGTACAGTAGCTGGATGAATTTCAGTTATCCATCCTTATTGATATGGTGGTTGTTGTTTAAGGCGTGTTTATGACTGTAGTTTATCACTTAAGTGTTTTATATCAGATGGCAAAGGACTGTTTTTCTCTCTCTAAGGAGTCTTTCCCGACACTGTAATTGATACGTGGCACACACAGAAGATCAGATCCAAATCACTGATTTTAACCCTGAGGATGAGAAAAGCAAAAATAATTATACCTTTGAGCTTTGAGGGTTTCATGGTTGTGATAGGAGCTGTAATTGGGGCTGGCTGGTAGTCTACTACAGTCTACATCTGGATGGCCAAAAAGTCCTCTGGGGTCCTGTTGAACCCTGGCCAGCCTCAGATCCCACAGACGCCGCTCTAGACTGCACTTCCCTGTGAAGAGGATGACAGCAGAGCACAAAAAGGTGCTTTTTTTTTTAAAACTTTTTGATGGTAAACTATAAAATTCATCCACCTGAACCATTTCCTGCACTTGTAAAATCTAATAAAAGGTGGCAGTAAACTGACTTGTATGCATGTAAGATTGTGTTCCACCTAAATTTTATTTGGTTGGGTACACCTCTCACAAAGTCCACATTTAAAGGGATTGGCCTTCTGGCACAGGTATAATGATGATGTTTTCATGTTGTTCATTTATGGAGTTTATTTCTCAAGGAGACCAAGGGCGCTACTTTTCTGCAGGTGCGTAATGGCCTGGCTTGAAACAAACACTTAGTGAGGCTGTGTTTATGATTACACAGTGCAGTGCCATGGCTATGCCAATTTTATGCATGTGTGGCTCATTAATGATGAATAACATAAGCTTTTATTGTTCTGAAGGAAATTTGTCTTGGACACATACAGTATCTGCTGTTTAGGAAATACAACATAACATAGTGCATACATACATACAGTACACAGACTGTCACCAGTCCTTAAGGACACATTCATAGTACATGCACAGACTGCCACCAGCTAACAAATAGCACACTGCCCGCTGTACGACTTATCATAAAAGTCGTCAATAGTGTACATAATATGTGCAGTAAGGGTTAGCAGCCTCATCAACGTAGAATCATAAATTATAAAATGTAAATGTGTACAGATAAAAGCAGCATTTCAGGGGTAGGGCTCTGGCTGGTTTGTCATTTAGGACTTTGATGGACAGGGGGCAAACAAGTTTTTTTAAAAGGTTGAGCCTGCACTGGGGGACTGCCTGCCTGAGGTGAGAAGCTGTTACTTAGGGTGGAGGACATTGGTCGGGTCTTAAAGCCAGCTTTGCCGCTACAGCTGATAATGTCCAACAGGGCAGGAGGAGCAATGGGGCTTGCATCTAGGACAGGCATAATGACTTCCTGTCGTCCTTTCTCGCCTTCTTCCTTTTCCCATCCAAACTTGGTGATGTCCACACTTTGATTTGATGAGACTTTGATTAGTCACACAGAAGCATTAAATTGACTCTCAATTGAGGAGAAAATGTAGGCAGGCAGTACAGTTTAACCACGATATGTTATCGTGTCACGCCGTCCCAACTCTCTGAAGTTCCTGTCTTCCTGAAGGAATCAAACAGCTGCCTAGATTCCCCGAATCTGTAGAGTCACATATATTTTTACACATGAAGAGGTTTGGTTATTAGAGACTGGCCGAATATTCTCGCCCACTGACCTGTGACCTAAGAATGACCTGATGTTGTCTTTGCTTTCCCTTTGTCTCATCATACCACAACATGGTGTTTCATCACAGCATCTCCCACTGATCGTTTAGGACGGTAGGCAAACTGTAGTGGGTCCACTGTGCTGAATAATGAGGAGTAGATGTAATCCTTGAACAGCCGTTCAAAGCATTTCATCACTACAGCGGTGAGTGCCACTGGGCGGTGGTCATCCAGGCAGGCTGGTCTTGTTTTCTTGGGGACAGGACCGATGATGGACTTCTTGAAGTACATACTGTAGGTATGAGCCAGTTAAAGGTCGAGTATCATTGTGAACACCGGTGCTACTTAGTCAGCGCATACTCTGAGGAACCGCCCACTGATACTGTCTGGTCCTGCTGCTTTCTTGGTGTTCACATGCTTGAAAGCCCTGCTGACGTCATGTTCAGAAACGGGGGTAGGTGTGAAAGGTGCACCCACCCATCCAATAACCTCTGCTTCGGCTGTTTTTGCTTGTTGACTGCTGATGGCCTCAAAGCAAAATATACACTTTCTATTTTAAATTTTAAGAAGTAAAATCTTTTCCTAATGCATACTATTATTGCAGTGTTAAAATATTTGACATTGTTTCTTTATTTCTTTATTTCTGGAATTGGTTTTATACATCTTATTATAAAACCATATACATTTTTGTAACCTGATTTTACTATTTGTTGATTTTAACTTGCTTCATCTTTGAAGCTCTTCAGAACTTGGATTTGAAATGTGCTCTACAAATATAGATTATTAATTGTTATTATCTTCATTTAGCATTACAGATGCTTAAACTAAATGTATATAACTGACAACACCTCTGGTCTAAAGAGAGCCAAAGAAAAACAGAATGCAATGTGAGAGAAAAGATGAATGTTGGCTGATAATTCTTGTGTCACATGAGCAGTAATATGAGTGGAGAACTTGGTGTGTGTCATACTTGAGAAAGCGTTGTGCTGGGGGTGATCAGGATGAAGTCATCCACCAGTCTCATCAAACATCTACAGAACATAGAGAGGAAAATAACACATACAATAAATAGAAAGGAGCTACAATATAGAAACACTGCCCTCTGCTGCTGCAGATGTGTGATTACATCTATAGTAGTTGATGTTAACTGAAATACATAGCCGTCTGCTGTACCCTTTCTTTTCACTAATGCCTCTGTTACTCCCATGTGACCATAGCAGAAACAGCAGAGCAGACTGGACACAACCAACCCCTGGCCAATCACTTCAACGAGTTGATCATGACTCTCTATAGCAGTGTTTCTCAAATGGGGGTACGTGTCCCCCTAGGGGTACGTTGGAGGACTGCAGGGGGTACGTGAGATATTTAACAAAATGTTTAATTGTAAAAAGGCCATAGTAACACTTGCTCTCGCTCCTGAGATAATCGACCAATCAGTGACGAGAGTCATCGCTTTGATCTCCTGCCAATCACTCGCGCTCAGGCAGGAGAAGGGCACAGACCGCAGCGGCTGTGAAACGGACTTTTCTTTATCTTTTCTTTCAGTTTTCGGACTTGTTGAGTGATGTGTGTAGCCCAGAACGTAAGTTTGAACTGTCCCGTGGCTTGCTAAACTGTCCTGGGTTTTACTGCCTCATTATCTGTGTAAATGTTGAAGCTACGTTTATTCATATTTCAATAAGTGTTGTAGTAGTGATGTGGATGAGTTTTGTCCGTGTTACGACGTGACGTTTACTTGGAGAGAGGTATATTATCGCCTTGATGGTATTGCTCTTGCTGTGTTTCTCATTGCATAGCTGATAGATGTGCAGATTGTCTAATATTACTTGTTGATACTCGCATTGTGTTAGGGCAATTTGCTAGTAACGTGCAATCAACAGTAAACGGACTAGCGCTGTGGAGCCACGTGCTCGGTTATTAAAGGTGTATTACACTGTTTGCACCATGTACGGATATGTGTACTGTAATAGATTTGTGTTACTGAGCAATATGTTACGTTTTTGTTGATTGTTTCTGAGAAGTTTATGTGATTCTTAGTGTTGCTTCTTGTTATATGCTGGTGGCTATAACATTTAATTTGGAGATAATGTTCATAGTAAGTCAGATGCTTATTAAAGGAGAAGGGTCCAGCTGCGGCTTGCGGCCGCTCACGCCATGCCCCCGTCCGCTCACGCCACGCCCCCACCATCCGCTCACGACACGCCCCCCTGCCGCTCACGCCACGTCCGACTTACAGCTTCATATTGCCAGTGAGTACCAGGTAAGCTACTGATAATAGAGTTATTTAGCCCGGCTTGTTTAAAATTAATATTAGGCTACTATCTACAGCTATTGATGTTGATGTTGATGTTGATTATAGCTTATAGTTAACAGGGTGTATTAAAAGTATGCTAAAGTTAGCTGTGTCAGTGTATGCTAACGTTAGTTTAGCCTGTCAGAGTTAAGCTAACTCTGACAGTTAGTGTGTGTGTGTGTGTGTGTGTGTGTTTGAGTGAGGTACTTCAGATGATGATAGTTTTTATTAAATGAAATATGACAGAGTTTCAGAAACACTACAAAGTGACATAGTCACTTTAATGTAATTTGAGTTATTGAGAATTGGCTACATTCAAAAGTTAAAGCTTCTTTTACTAACATTGTGTTGTATATATCATTTCTTCCTCTTCTCTTCAGTCTGTTCTGCCAGAGCACAATGATCCTCAGTTGGTACCGACCTGTGATTCACAGTACAAGTGTCCCTTTTGTGAAAAGAAGGGAGACTTGTGTAAGCTGGTCCCTCATTTACAGGGCCACAAGCGAAACACAGTTAAACATGCAGGTATTTTTTTTTGAAAAACATACAATGTGATATTACATATCTCATGTTTTATTGAAATAACTGACTGCAAATTTTGGTATCGCCTCATAACTGTGGTGAACAGTGAATGAAATTTAAGACCTACACATTAAAGTACAGCAAAATGCAGTGTCACAATAGTAGTTGTAAAGTTAATAAATGTATTCAAATTGAATAAAAGCAACACAGAGTAATATAATAATAGTAAAAATAATAATGCGGTCTGGCATATCTGGCTTCATTATTATTGCTACATGACATTTCACAACATCATTACTGCATTGTCAGATGTATTTTAAACATCAGAAGAAACAGAACTGATTACTTTGTATGTACCACCCTGACACATGCTCCCCAGGACATTTACTTTGTCATTGAACTTTTAACAAATAGCTCTGAGCATCTGAAAAAGGAAAATTAGATTTATGTAACAAATAAATAATACAATTACTATTCTTTTTATGTAACAAAGGGGTGTGAAAAAATAATTTAATATGTACTTGCTGCATTTATTTACTCTCTTTTTCTCTTTTAGTGCTTCAATCTAGAGAGAGCCTTCTACTCAAATGTACTCTATTGTGACCAGCCCAGGAAAAGGAGAACACACACAGACAGTAGTTGCATTACCAGGACCTACCCATGCAACAAACACAGCTGCTGTCACCCACCTTTTTGTGTCCTCCAATAAGCTGGGACTTTGCTGTGACCCTAGAGACACCCTGAGCTATGTGTGAACCAAATGTTGTGTCAGTCCATCCAGTAGATTTTTAAATATTTGGATAAGTGAAAACTTTAAGAGAGACGGGAATTCCTGAGAGAAGAACAGGTTGATCTTCTCAGACCAGAGGTCAACCCGAAGAGAGATGGTGAAAAAGATTGTTCATTGATCACCAGGGTACCAAAAACTCTAAAATACGTACATAAGGTTGTTCGGAACACAACAATTACTCTCACAAAATAAGGAGGGTTTGATGGAGAACAGATGAATAAGATGAAGAAAAACTACAAGAAGGCAAATCCCTACCCAGCCCCATTCATGTCAATCTAACATGTCCTCTCATATATTTACATCCACATCTTCATGGTTGACTCAGTGTTCAGCACTTTTACTGCAGGAATGTTCTTGTTTCAAACCAGCGGGGGTCTTTCTGTGTTCAGCAGCATGTGTTTGCATGTGGTTGTGTTTACTTACAGTACAGTCACGATCTCTCCCATGTCCGTGTGGGTTTCCTTCCTTCCTCCCACAGTCCAGACATGTTGAACAGGTGAAACATTGAATCTAAACAGTCTGTAGCTGTGAAGCCTATTCGGCTTCACTTCTCTTCTCCTAAATAGTGTTATAGCTCATTAGTATATAAGTCAAAACGTTATCACAATATAATTATATTATGTTTATTACTGTGATTTCACCAGTGCATAATCATCAGAATCAGAGGATTCGGTCCTTCCCCTTCATTTATTTATTATCCTAGTTGTGCACAACATATTATCATGTGCAAAACAAGAATAGACCAGTACAGGTACGGATTTACCTACAGTATGTACCTTTGGAGCCTAATAATTACAGTAAACTAACCAATTATTATCATCTCCAGGAGCCTGGTTGACTGAAACGTTTTTACAGCAGAATGAGAATAAACCCAAAGTTATATTATTTAGTCCAAAGCATAAAACCTATCTGCTTTATTTTGTCTTGTCAAGTAG
Source organism: Sander lucioperca (assembly GCF_008315115.2). Taxonomy (NCBI): domain Eukaryota; kingdom Metazoa; phylum Chordata; class Actinopteri; order Perciformes; family Percidae; genus Sander; species Sander lucioperca. Next base: position 1,921,656 of record NC_050188.1, read on the forward strand.
TTTTAATCAGGCAGTCCTCCCTTATTTCCTGACTCTTAACAATTTTCTGTGTTTGACCTAGAGAAAGTTAACAGCCTCTGTCTATTGACTCTCTATTGATTGATATTCTTCCTAATTTCACCTTAAAAAAACACTCTTACTTGTTGGCTTTTAACTGTGCCAAACATGTTCTTCTAAGCCTTACTGTAAGTAATCTGCTGTTTGTGACATACATACCATATGTTTTGATTTTGTTTTTGAATAAAATGTTATTAGCAACAAATTATCTCATTCAAGTCAATTTTATTTATAGTATAAAATAACAAGAGTTATCTCAAGACACTTTACAGATAGAGTAGGTCTAGATCACATTCTATAATTTACAAAGACCAACAATTCCAGTAATTCCCCCAAGAGCAAGCATTTAGTGCGACAGTAGCGAGGAAAAACTCCCTTAACTAAGGCATTGTCCCCTGTTTCTTTCCCATTGCCAAATAATCCTGCTATTTCCTTCCTCCTGTCACCAATATCTTATTCTTCCTCCACTTCTGACACCACATCTTTAAAACAAAGTCAAATGCATACATTTCCAAGCATCTATGCAGTGGTGAGAGGGATTGAAATTATACTACGGATATAGATTTTTTTTTAAAAACATATTTGAAGTTTTGTTGTTTGTATTATAAATTAGCAAATAAAAAAACATGAACTTATGATTGTTGTTTGCAGTTCAATGTATTATGTATTAGCAAATTAAAAAAACGAATCCAATACAATATGAACTGACATTCTATAGTTCCACCCCAAACTGGCTTTTATTTTGAAGGCGAAGAAAATAAGAGGCGTGACGTGAGCGGGGGGCGTGGCGTGAGCGGGGGCGTGGCGTGAGCGGACGCAAGCCGCAGCTGGACCATATTGTATTAAAGTGCATTATTATTTTGCTTATATTCCAGAACCACATCCAACTTAACTTCATGTTCAAACGATAACTAAATCTTCCTGGATCTCAAGTCAGACATCTGGTTCCAGTTCTTACTGGACACCCTACAGCGGGCCAGTATTTCAGTAGCTAGTTTTAAGGTAGTTTTTACATTAATAGTTACAAGGTTGTTGTCCAGAACATTGTTCCTCTTTATGTAGACTTTTTTTTTCCTACCAAAATGTGACATTTGTGTCGCCTTCTTTGGACCTATTCTTGCCTTCCTTCCTTCTACTGTCCTCCTACTTTTTACTTTTTAAGTGTCTCGCTTTTTTCGAAGTTATGTCACTGTTTTTGAAGTTTTTGGTACTATTTCGACCTATTCTTGCCTTACTTCCTTCCTTCTTTCTACCATCTTTTTCCAAGGTTTTTCTTTTTTTACAGTATTTGTCTCCTTTTCTCATCAGCATTTAAATGTTTTTTTCGCTATCGCTGACAGTGCTGTACTGTTCCTCTTTATATAGACTTTTTTTTCTACCAAAAATGATTAGCGCTGGTCAGGGGGTACTTGGCTTAAAGAAACAATTCAAAAGGGGTACATTATTGAAAAAAGTTTGAGAAACACTGCTCTATAGACTCCACTCTATCTACCCTAAATGCATAGAAAGACATATTAACGAATGAATGAAGGAGGAAGACAGCATTTAACCAATTTTAACCTATTTTCACAGAGTGCAAAAACTACAGTTTTTAGTAGCAGTCTCATCATAAAAATGAATAACGGCATGAAATACATCACTACAATTTGGTCAGTCTCTGCCAGTACAATTATAAAACTGGGAGACAAAAACCAACCTTAACAATTTTAGAGGGGTTGTGGCTCGTCCCTGTGGATATCTGTCATCCCCCACACTGGGGAGCCCAGGAGGGAGCGCACACAGGCCCACAGCATGTCCAGCAAGTCCCGGACACGCCCTCGGGAGAGCTGCAGGGGGAAAAGAAATGGAAAACGTACAACATGTATTAACAACAACAACTCATGGATTGTAAGAAAGAATTTCAATGTCATTATCAAGATGTGTAGTGACCTTGCAGCGCGTTTTGCTGTGCAAAGCTAGACAGCCAGTTAACACCCAAAGTCCTCCAATAAACAGGTAAGCAGGTAAGTCTTACACACATACAGTAACTGTTTTTACAAATATACAAATTCTGTCAAAATATAAATTAACTGATGTACTGTAATGTTACTGCATGAATAACCCAGCTCAACTTCAACAGCTACAAGTCACAAAGGCAATTAGCGCACAGAGCTAGCTACTGCTGCTGTAACTGCTAGCTAGCACTTTTTCACAAAACTATGGAAACATTTCTAACATGAAATTCCTTTTAAAAAATGCAAGTGTTTTGTAATTATTTACATAATTTACTTACAGACAAACAGTCTTAATGGCAGAAGTGTATTAGAAATACATTCAGCAGCAACATGAGTCAGCACTGTCTTTCTTGCGCATGCCTCTGTGCTCAAATGAAGAAGGCTCAATCACTGAATAATTGGCAGCAGATGGAAGTCGATTTTTAACATTTAACTTTAACTTATTAAGCTCACTTTTTAATTTATTTAATAACTTATTTAAACGACTTACTTAACTTTAAAGGCAGCACAAAATGTACCCTCGTTTTGGCCTCTGCTGCAATGACTGGTGTGATAGCTTTACCCTAAAACATGCCTGTCTGAAAAGAGAAAGAATTTGTTCACACTCCGTGCGGTAAAATCATGGAACGAGCTTCCAGAAGAAGTTGTGCGTTCCCCTTCAATTAATTCTTTTAACAATAGGTTGGATGCATTTTGCCTGTCAAAAGGTGTAATGTATAATTATAAAGCTTGTCAGTAATTTATGTTAACTTATTTATGGGCTGTTAGAAAATTTCTATCATGAAATGAATGTGTTTTATGAAAACATGTTAAAATGTGAATATATATATTTGTTTTGTGTTGCTTGAGTCTGGAATAGAGGATTTTATATCCTGTACCAGAAATGTTTTCAATACATTTCAATAAATAGGTCTCATGGAGCCACCTGAGCCGGAGTCGATTCCTTCATCAGAACCTTGAAGAGGTTTGTGAGCATGTGTCCCCTGTTTGATTAATTGAATAAAGATATGGCTCTGCCATGGTACAACCGTCACGGTGTCTTTTTATTGACTGCATCCGACTGTATAACATTAAATCTGCATCACCATGTTACCCATTAATCTGAGTCTTGGCACACTCACATTTTAAACAAACTGAGAGGTTTAACCATTAAATCATTTTTGCCTGATGTTTTTTTAATCCCTCCCTGGTGGCCTGACTTCTTCAAAAAAAATCAGTAAAACTCAGAGCTGCACCCGATAGGACAGCCCACTAAAGATTAGAAGAGTTGCATCCTTCTAACAGAGCTGGAATTGTGCTAAGCCTTTTTTTTCCAGCTGAGGATGGGCAAAATAAAAGACTCCGGGGTGGAGGAGAGACCCAAATGGGACAACAAGGTTCAGTACCTGTTAAAATGTATCGGCTATGCAGTGGGAGTTGGAAACGTCTGGCGATTTCCTTATCTGTGCCAAATCTATGGAGGAGAATACTGCGTGAAGCGGCACCCTCAGCGGCAGCCTCATCGGACAAAGACTCGGAGGACAAAGACAAAGGAGTCTACGCGGGAGTCTTCGTGGGAGGCTAAGTGGGCTTAACCTTATCTTTATCTTATCTTTATCGCACTTAACTGCTCGGTGTCTTCATCTGGAAATGTGCTGCTTCTCCATTCCTGTCCGTGTTTCCTCTCGGAGATACTACAAACCACGCATTAGCTCGCAACATTTCCGCAACCCCACCTCTCTTACCTATCCCACCCGTTCCACACACATTCAACACCTTGTTGCAGGTGGCCTGTGGAACTGCCAGTCTGCCACTCGCAAGACTGAGTTCATCTCTGGCTTTGCCAGCCTGAAATCCCTTGACTTCCTTGCTCTCACTGAGACCTGGATTACACCGACCAACACATCCACCCCTGCTGCCCTTTCTTCTGCCTACTCTTTCACCCACACACCCAGACCCACTGGTAGAGGTGGGGGTACAGGCCTACTCATTAACCCCAAGTGGAGATTTTCTCTCTACCCATTGCCACAGTTCACTCCACAATCTTTTGAACTTCATGCTGTCACCATAACCCATCCGGTCCAACTAGTCATCATTGTTATCTACCGCCCACCAGGTCCTCTGGGAGAGTTTTTGGAGGAGCTGGATGTCCTTCTTTCAAACATCCCTGAAACTGACCCTCCGCTGGTACTTCTGGGCGACTTCAACATCCAGACAGAGAAGTCAGCTGCCTTTTCTCACCTTCTCTCTTCTTTTGCCCTCTCACTCTCTCCTTCACCACCCACTCACAAAGCTGGCAACCACTTAGATCTCATATTCACCAGAAACTGCTCTACAGCCAACCTCACTGTTACTCCACTCCATACCTCAGACCATTTCTTCATCTCTTACTCTCTCCCGCTCTCCCAAGCTCACAACCATATCTCAAGAGACACCATACCTGTCCGCCGTAATATTCGTTCACTCTCTCCTTCTTCTCTGGCGGCATGTACTTTATCAACCCTCCCTCCATCCGACTCTTTCTTACTCATGTCTCCCAATGATGCCACAGACACTCTCTTCTCTACTCTATCCTCCTCTCTCGACTCTCTGCCCTCTTACTTCACGACAGGCTCGCAAATCCTCCCCAGCTCCGTGGTTATCTGACTCAGTACGTGCTGAAAGATCAACTATACGGGCAGCGGAAAGGAAATGGCAGAAATCTAAACACCCAGATGATCTGCTTACCTATCAGTCTCTTTCCTCCTTCACTGCCTCTATTTCTGCAGCCAAAAGCTCTTTTTATCAAACCAAAATTGAATCCTCTTTCTCGAACCCCAAAAAACTTTTTTCCATCTTCTCTAACCTCCTAGATTCCCCCAGTCCACCTCCTCCCTCCTACCAACCCACTTTGTCAACTACTTTGTAAAAAAGATAGATGACATACGCTCTTCATTCTCAACCACACCTCCTGAAATCACCTTACCATCCATCACTTCCAGTACTCTTTCCTCTTTCACCCCTTTATCTCCAAACCAAATTCTTACTTTGATTACCTCTGCCCGCCCAACCACCTGCCCCCTGGATCCTATCCCTTCTCACCTTCTCCAGTCTATTGCTCCGGACCTCCTTCCTTTCCTCACCCATCTCATTAACATCTCCTTGTCAACTGGCTGTTTCCCTGACACCCTCAAAGAGGCAAGAGTGACCCCACTGCTCAAAAAACCAACACTCGACTCCTCTGATGTAAATAACTATAGACCCGTCTCCCTTCTTCCATTTCTATCTAAAACTCTTGAGCGTGCCATTTATAATCAACTCTCTACCTATCTCCACCAGAACAACCTTCTTGATCCCCACCAGTCTGGCTTCAAGGCTGGCCACTCAACAGAAACTGCCCTCCTTGCTGTCACTGAGCAGCTTCACATCGCTAGAACAACCTCTCTCTCTTCCATTATCATCCTTCTCGATCTTTCTGCTGCCTTTGACACAGTGAACCACCAGATCCTCATTTCGACACTCCGAAATCTGGGTGTCTCAGGCTCTGCGCTCTCATTACTCACATCTTACCTGGCAGACCGAACCTACCGGGTAACCTGGAGAGGGTCTAGCTCAGAACCTTGCCCACTTAAAACTGGGGTTCCTCAGGGATCAGTCCTGGGTCCCCTCCTCTTCTCTCTGTACACCAACTCTCTCGGGTCTGTCATTCAGTCGCACGGCTTTTCGTATCACAGCTACGCAGATGACACCCAACTAATTCTCTCCTTTCCTGAGTCTGAAACTCCGGTAGCAGCACGTATCTCGGCCTGTCTGACTGACATCTCTTCTTGGATGTCCACACACCATCTGAAACTCAACCTCGACAAGACCGAGCTCCTTTTCCTTCCAGGGAAGGGCTCTCCTACCCAAGACCTGACTATAACAATTGACAACTCTATAGTAGTCCCCACCAAGACTGCTAGAAACCTGGGTGTAACACTTGACGACCAACTCTCCTTCACTGCTAACATTGCTGCAACCACCCGATCGTGTAGATACATGCTGCATAACATCAGAAGGATACGTCCCCTTCTAACGCAGAAAGCGGCTCAGGTTCTGGTTCAGGCTCTAGTCATCTCACGTCTAGACTACTGCAACTCCCTCCTGATTGGCCTGCCTGCATGTGCCATCCAACCCCTGCAGCTCATTGAGAATGCAGCGGCTCGACTTGTCTTCAACCTCCCCAAGTTCTCTCACACTACACCGCTCCTCCGCTCTCTTCACTGGTTACCAATTGCGGCCCGCATCCGCTTCAAGACACTAGTACTTACGTACAGGGCCACGAACAGATCAGCACCCGCTTACATCCAGAACATGGTCAAACCATATACCCCAACCCGCCCACTTCGTTCTGCATCAGCCAAACTACTGGCTGCCCCCTCACAGCGAGGGAGAACTAATCACTCAACGAAATCCCGACTGTTCACTGTCCTGGCTCCCAAATGGTGGAACGAGCTCCCCATCGATATCAGGATGGCCGAAAGCCTACACATCTTCCGCCAAAGGCTAAAAACGCATCTCTTCCGACTACACCTCGGATTAAAAAAAAAATAAAAAATTCTTGAACTTGCACTTTCGAACCTGCACTTTCATTTGTCTCTTTGTAGCTTTGCCTATTTAAAGCTACTGTATTTGCACTTACTACTTGTGGTCTGGAGTTTGAACCTTCACAGTTGAAAGCACTTAATTGTAAGTCGCTTTGGATAAAAGCGTCAGCTAAATGACATGTAATGTAATGTAATGTAATGCTATTATATGATGCCATTATCATATTCAGGGCTTTAAATTTACTTTTTTGATTACCAGCCAACACGGCTAGTCGATTTTTAAAGTTACCAGCCAATCAGACTTTCTACTAGCCACTTTTGTTTTTTTCCTAACTAACTTTACTTTAAATCCAGCTCCTCTGGTTTGTTTGGCGCTGTTCCATTCGTCTTCTCCGTTTTAGCGTAGCTCGTAATCTATACCATGCACGCTAGGCAAGTGCTAACGGTTGTACAACATGTCACAACATAGTGTTCATGGGAAATGTAGGATTAGTACTACAAGCAGTGTTGCCAGAAAAAGAGTAGGTTTCCAAGCCAAACACACACAAAACTGCCCACACAGCAACACAAATTGCTTGGCGGAAAACAGACCAATCTGGAAACATTTCTGCAGCCTGACGGTTCAAACAGACGCAGTGTTGTTTGCTTCATTCATCACTGGCCAAATTGTCTAGTAACTTTAAAATGTTACCCACCAAAGTTAATTTTTAACCGCATTTGGCCCTGATCATATTACATTACTACTAGCCTGACTGGATTTGTGTTTTTGGCTACTTGCAATTAATTACAGGGATCACTTAAAAGTACAATTCCGGCGCAAAACAAACCTAGGGGTTAATAACAGATGTGTACCCACTCGATCGTTCTCTGGGACATGTTTTCATGCTAATCGAATGTGTTTGTAGCTTGAAACAAGCTAGCACGGGCCGCTGATTAGCTTACAACGCTAGTATTCGGGGCACAGGGAAAGTAAAAACAAATCGCTATTTATACCACTAAAAAGGCTCAAAATATCACCAAACTTCAACGGTAGCATAATGGGGTTCCCTAAATGTTAACCGAAGCAATGAGAATAAAGACAGTTGCGTTCTCGTATACAGGCGGCTGCCGTCTTGGGAGCTACTGTCTTTCTAATCTATCTTTTTAATAAACTGTCTGTACACTTACAAAGTTCTCAATGCTTCGGTTAACATTTAGGGAACCTCATTATGCTAACGTTGAAGTTTGGTGATATTTTGAGCCTTTTTAGTGGTATAAAATAGCGATTTGTTTTTGCTTTCCCTGTGCCCCGAATACTAGCGTTGTAAGCTAATCAGTGGTCCGCGCTAGCTTGTTTCAAGCTACAAACACATTCGATTAGCATGAAAACATGTCCCAGAGAACGGTCGAGTGGGTACACATCTGTTATTAACCCCTAGGTTCGTTTTGCACCAATGTCTAGTTGTCATTTGTTTTACTAACATTGGTTCAAACAGCACATTTTCTTCAAAGTATGTTGATGAATACTAAGGTCTGAGGACTAATCTAGCTGATGTTTAACTATGAGGTAAATGTTAACTTCATGTCTTCAGGTGCATTCCTCATCCCCTACCTGATAGCGCTGGTGTTTGAGGGCCTCCCCCTGCTCTACCTGGAGCTGGCTATAGGACAGAGGCTCCGCATGGGCAGCATTGGTGTCTGGAACTCCATCTCACCACTACTGGGTGGAGTCGGTGGGTGACCTAGAATTATTAGTAACATTTATTAGGATTTTTATTTGTCAGATTCTTCTTTATTTCAAGAGCTGAAACTCTTTGTGGTATTGGAAATGTCCTTTATTTCCTGTGTGTAGGAATTGCCTCCATGTTGGTGTCATTCCTGGTAGGCATTTTCTACAACACCATCCTGGCCTGGGTGCTGTGGTATTTATTTCACTCTTTCCAAAACCCCCTGCCTTGGAGCCAGTGTCCACTCAATGATAACCACACAGGTAACAAGAAACCCCACCAGTCATTCTAGCTGCTCTTGATACCTTTACTGTCACACTGTGCTTGCTACTGCCACACTGACAGAAGTTTTGCCTATGCCACTATATGTAAAATTCAGATTAATTCATTCATTCAAATTCAGTTTGAGAAATCGAGGTACACTATGGAAGAGGACTCCTAACTATCAGGCTTTACGCTGCAATCCAGGTCAGGAAAACTATTGGATTTTTATTGTTTCCTGACACAAAAGGATTCTGCACCACAACAACACAAAAGATCATGCTCTTAAAGCTCAGTGACAGATAGTGGAATTAGTGACATGCTAAGAGCAAAAATCATCATGGTCTCATTTGTTTTCAGTAATCATAATCATATTCAATCCTATTTAAATCAATTTCATGGTGATACATTGTTTTTAAAATAGTATTACTTACTATACTACTAATACTAAATGCAACAATGCGGGAAAACATCTCTTGATAGGATACAAAAGAAACTTTTATACTTTGCACAATTCGCACTCTGAAAGTACATGAACTGCGTTACGAAGGTTAACTCATGTTTAAACCAAAATAAACACTAACTAAAATGATTAAGCCCTTATAGAATTCCATAGATGCCACGTTCTCGCTTGTGTCTGCATCCAAATAGGCTGTAATGTGGAGTGTGAGAAGAGCACTCCAGTGAACTACTTTTGGTACCGGGAGACCCTGAACATCACACCTGACATCGAGACCAGCGGCTCCCTGCAGTGGTGGTTGGTCATCTGTCTGGCCAGTGCCTGGTGTGTGGTCTACATCTGCTTCATCAAAGGCATCGAGTCCATGGGAAAGGTCTGTTTATCTGGTGGAAAAAATAGAATGTGCTATTTCAAAATCAACCACTGTACCATACATCCCTACAGTAAGATGTAGAAAGAAAGAGTTAATAAATAATGCTATATCATATGTTTGCATGTTTCAGGCTGTGTATGTGACAGCCACATTCCCTTACCTGGTGCTGACTATTTTCCTGATCCGTGCCCTCACTCTGCCTGGAGCAACTGATGGACTGGTGTACCTCTTCACTCCTGATGTGAGTTTGGTCACTTGTTGCCAATACAGGTTTATGTAAGATTGTATGCCAGACACAATGACCTGATGTGCTGTGTTTACGCACGCTTGTAGTGGGAGATACTGAAGAACCCTCAGGTGTGGCTGGACGCTTCCACCCAGATCTTCTTCTCTCTCTCTGTAGCCTTTGGAGGTCTCATAGCTTTCTCCAGCTACAACGAAGAGAGGTAAGCACTAAAACTCCTTAACACCCTCAGTAAAATTGGGAGGATTTGTGTATGTCTTTTTCCTGTTCTGTGCCCATTAGAAACAACTGTGAGAGGGATGCTGTTCTAATAGGAGTAATAAATAGTGCCACATCTCTTTACGCCTCCATTCCCATCTTCGCCATCCTGGGATTTAAAGCCACTACCGCCTACAACTCCTGTATTAAGGGGTATGTACACACACATACTTTATGTAATTCCTTTATGTAATTCTTTATGTAATTCCAAAGCTTCTTGCTGATACCAAAGAGGCTGATTCTTTTTGTATCTCATCTGCAGAAACATCTTGGCTCTTACCAACTACTTTGAGTTTTCAGACCAGAACATAACTGTGGAGAACTATGATCACTGGCTCGAGTATATAAATCAAACATCTCCAGGTGAGGTGGCCAGTCTGGACCTGACGCACTGTGACCTGCAAACCTTCCTTGACCAGGTATTGTAACTTTGAAAACACATCCAATCTTGTACATTGCATTCTTTTTGCCTGAGTCTCATTTTTCTAATTTCCCTCTCCCCATAAATCCTGGTTGTCACCTCCCCTTTCTTTCTCTGGAGTACAGTACATCATGTACCGTTCAAATATGTACGGTCAGTTCATGCTTCCTCATTACTTTCTTGCCTCTCTCCCACAGAGCGCGTCAGGTACCGGCCTGGCTTTTATTGTGTTCACAGAAGCAGTGATAGAGATGCCAGGCTCGCAGATATGGGCCATACTGTTCTTCGTCATGCTCTTCAGCTTGGGTCTCTCCTCCATGTTTGGCAACATAGAGGGAGTCCTCACGCCCATCAACGACCTCAAACTAGTGCCTAAGTGGATCCCAAAAGAACTCGTAACAGGTGCCTGCAAATCAGCTTAAGTTGTTCTAAAAGTTATGAGGGATACATGTTTTCCCCTTTGAACTCCCCCTTGAGCTTTTTTTCTCACTTCCTTAGCGATCATCTGCGGTAGCCTTCTTGACGGCTCTCATCTTCACCCTGGGTTCTGGGAACTACTGGTTTGAGGTCTTCAACAGCTACGTGGGCTCTGTACCTCTGCTAATTGTTTCATTCTTTGAGATTACTGGAGTCATTTATGCCTGTGGAATGAAAAAGTAACTTGTTCATCTGTTCTTTGATTCTGTTTCATCTTATGAGCTTAAGACAATTTAGATCCCAACGTGTTAACCTTTTTCTCTTGTTCCCATAACTTCTGACAGTTTCAGTGAAGACATCTATTTCATGACTGGGAATAGGCCTAACATCTTCTGGAAGGCATGCTGGATGGTGATCAGTCCTTTAATGCTCCTGGTGGTGTTGATTGCCTACGTGGTCGTCCAGGCACAGACAACCCCATCTTATCCCACATGGAACCCAGCCTATGTAAGCAAGTAAAGGGTACTGACATGGAGATGTTACGATGTTTAAGAATATTAAGAATGTTTTAGTATATATTTAGAATTTAGTATATTGTGTGAATCCCTAAAAATCCTAAAAGTTAATAAAAAATGTTGTGAGACAAACCCACAGAAAATGATCACTATTACTCTCTGGTTTAGATTTTAATGCCCACAAATTTACCATTTTGCTTCAGTCTCATTACAATAATCAGCGCTTCAGAAGAACTATTCTTTTTTTAGAAAGAAAAGTCCTGTTAAACTATCTGTACACTACCTGCACAGCACTAAACGGCACACAAAAGTTAGCGACTAGCTGGTGACCATAGGTGAGCAGCTAAGAAACCAGGCATTTCCCAAAGAGTTGGTGAAGACCAAAAACAGAGCTAAAAGAGAGTGAATATTCGCGTGAAAACACCATTCCAAATAAATGCAAATTTTGCTTTGTGTCTGCTGGATATATTTGCCAATGTTCCCCATAATAACCTTATATGATGATAATATGTCAGTGCGGCTGTTACAGTGTCTTGCACGGACCTCAAACAGCCAAAAATAAATACATTATTGCAGGTTTAAATTAATAGTTGGATATTTTTGGAAATACACTTATTTGCTTTTTGCAGAGTTAGGTGAGAAGATTGATGCACTCTCATGTCTGTATGCTAAATATAAAGCTATATGGATGAGGGTGAAACAGCTAAATAAGTATACCAGCACCTCTACAGCTAACCAATTAGCATGTTTTATCTTCTTTGTTTACAACTAAAAAATTAAAGTGAGTTGCAGTTTATTGGCAGTTACGCTAGAAGTTTTTCTTGGTTCAACAAAGTGACTTTTAAGTCACGAAGCTAATGTAATCGCTCGCTGGTGGTAGCTTCATACTTAGCGCACAGTTTTGTGAGTGATATCTATTTTAAAGAGAGAGAATAAAGAGAAAAGGAAAATCTCACAAAATGTGAGTCTATTGTTCAACTAGGGCTGCACGATATGAGGAGAATATCTAATTGCGATTATTTTTGACTGATATTCGATTTCGATACGATTTATGATATTGGAGGGAATGATTATTTTTGTATCATTATTCAGATTTTTATTGAAAAATGTTAAAATGAACACAACTAAAATTATAGTGCAATTTTTGTGAGGATCTGTAGCAATCAAAGATGTTTTCTTTAGTCCTTAGGATAACATTTGTCTCTGCAGAACACAATGTGTGATCCAGAATGGTTTGATTTTGCCTTTAACAAATATTGCGATTAATTGTGCAGCCTTATGTTCAACTTCATTTTCAAAAGTAATATTGTTACAATATTCTATACATTACATTTGATACTGCTTTGTCTTTTTCTTCAGGAACTATTCCCCCAAACTGAAGTGAAGCCCTATCCAGACTGGGTGTTTGCCATAATCATCCTCCTCTGTGTACTACCTGTGATCTCCATCCCTCTGGTGGCTCTCTACAAACTGATCTGCTGTAGAATCAAGAAGTCCTCTGCTCGCACCGACCTAAATCCCTACTGCAACGACGGCTTTGAGGTTGAAACACGGGAACAGCAGAACCAGAGAGCTTAAGAAAATGTTGCAAGTAACAAAGTTACTGAACAGAAAGGGACATCCTGATCTTTACCAGTGCTTCTGTGAAATCTCATCTTAATTCACCAGACAGCTGACTTATAATTAGTCATGCTGAACTGTTATATAGACTTTCCTACTGATTTTTAATGTTTACATTTATCAGAATTCATCAAGACCTGACAACTCACATTTGTTTTCCCGATAACAAAACTGGATTTATTTAACATTGAAAGTCTTTCCTTTGTACATAGTGTTGTGTAGTGTACATGATGGAAATAACATTCATTCTAACACATCATATTGAAACACGGCCATGTCACAAAACATCCACTTCCAGCTGTCATTTGACTAATAGCTGACAATATTTCGGTGAACTTATTTACATACAAGTGACGAATAAATGTCATATCTTCTTTGTTTATGACTGAGATTAATCACTGTTTAAAGTGTTTTATATCAGCTGTCTAAAGACTTTATCTTTACGCCTCTCCGTTCCTAAAGCCTCTTTTGGATACATTACATTTTTTTGGCACACTGAAGATAAGATAAATCCAAATCACTGATTTCAAACCTGAGGATGAGACAAGAAAAAAAAAAAAAAAAAAGTTTGTACTTTAATTTTGACAGAAATTTGGTAAAATGTGGCCACATTTTCAAGTAGTACAAAAATAGACCAAACTCACAACATAAACATTTTAGAGAAGCTAGAATTAATACTTACCTGTTGAGGGTTTAATGGTTGTCTCGGGAGCTTTAATTGGGGCTAGCTGGTAGTCTACATCTGGATGGCCAGGAAGTCGACTGGTGTCCTGGGGTTAGTGGCCTGTCGAACCCTGGCCAGCCTCAGATCCCCCAGACGTCTCTCCAGACTGCGCTTCCCTGTCAAGAAGATGACAGCTAAGACAGGAAGATGCTTTTTTTTACCTCTTTGGTGGTGAACTGTAAAATCTATCCACTTGAACTATTTGCAGCACCTGTAAAATCGAAGTGCAACCGCCCGCTGCCCATCTCACTTGTGGAAAAACTCAGCAAAGGAAATACAACAGAGGCCAGCAGGGTTATGCTTGAATTCATAGAACTGGAGTTACCTACTGTAACTACTTTTTCTATTTCATACATGCTACGCCCCCTAACGGGCTTCGCTATTGGTTACCACCAGAGGGAGGTGATGTACTCCCAGCTGGGCTCAAAACCAACACAACATATTGGAACTAACTGCTGACTGAGCGAAAAAAGTTAAAAAGTCAGGCCATTGACACCACTCGCCTTGGGGTTCCATAACCTAATCCCACGCTCCAAGCTAGGAGCATCAACCAGACCCAGAGGGTGTCCATGAGATATGGCGGCACCAAAGTGGATGTAGAGGACCAGGACACTGCCAGGCAGATGCCCTCCACTGTCATTCCCCTCAACAGTGTGGCTGATGAGGCAATGCTCCTGGTGGAGTGCGCCCCCCTGCAGCAGAGGCGAAAAAAGGCCAGGCAGGTCTTCGGAGGGATGGGGGGGCGGCGGGGTAGTGGTGTGAAGATGGTTCGTCTCTGAAGAGGGTGGCTGGGTCTTACTCATTATAAACTGCCCTCCTTGTCGTAGTCACCCCAGGGTAGTCACCTCCTGATTGGGCGGTGAGTGTAAATATCTGTTTCAGGGTGCCAAGGCGGAGCCTCAATGGGTAAACCAATAGCGAAGCACGTATGAAATAGAATGGCTGAGGAATAAAGCCATCGATATGAGAGTAATCCAGGGACTTACCATTTTGCAGCGACATCACTACTGCCATTCGGTTTGACCAGTGAGTTGTAGAATGTTGGATCTTTTCCGTGCAGTTGATTGAATATTTGTAGCCATCACACGGCAGCAAGAATATGATTTGAGAGAGAGGATGTGCACATTTTATGCCCGAGTGGCTCATTAATTATTAGTATCTCCTGACAGCGACAGGAAGAGTCTGTAAATCTTTTTTTTTTTCTTCATTTCATTGCAGTTGTGACAGAAATCTAACCGTGGAGGATTTTAACACCTTGCACCAACAGAAATCGTTTTGACACTGATTGTGCAGATTAGTTTAGATTAGATAGTCATGCTAATTAAAAAAAAATCCATCTTCACCTTTGGCCTCTTCTCATGATAATAGCTTTTGCACAAAGTTAAATGCCCTGGCATGGTTCCTGTGTGGTATTGTTGTGTATGTGTTTCCTGAGGGTACATACGTTTGTGCAGGTATGGGAGCAGATCCTTGTAGAGAGGACGGTGTTGTGACAGCACTAGCAAGAAGGAAAGACAGAAAAGCAGCTCCACTGCTTCATACTGCATAATGCCAGTCTGGGCCTTATTGCCTAAAATCAGTCCTGGAGAAAAGGGAAGAAATAAAAAGAAAATGCTGAAAATACATTTATAACTTAAATTATATTTTTTACAGATGTACGAAGGGGAAATGTTGCCTTTGTTGCTGAGCCTGATGAGCTGATTGGCGTATTCGGCCATATCCAATATCATCTGCAGAAAGTAGACAGGGTTCTTAGCAACTATCTGACCAAAGGGCAAACTCTGGGCACACACGTGGAACCTAAAGAGAAAAACAGAAGGAGACAAAAATGAAAACAGAGGTGAGCCTTGCCCATTTAGATATTTACATTCAGAGATAAAAAGCGGTACAATTAGTTCTCAGCTCAGTGCAGGTATTGATCGTTGACCTGTTCCTGTGTTTATTTTAATAGCAGATTAAAATGATCACATTGGAAAGGGGAAGTGAGTAGAGTGAACATTTATGTTTATCAGAACTGTATTTCAATACTTTGGGTAGGCAATGGAAACACATTTTTCGCATTGCCCAGTGAATGTATTTTATCTGAATAACAGTGGTATCTTAGCAGATTATGTGATGGCAGTAAAAATGACAGTACATAATTAACATTGCATTTTAGGTTTGGAATTTGTTTTTTTTGTTTTTTTTTGTTTTTTTTAAAAAAAGAGTCAAAAGTCAGGTGACTGTCTTTACCTGCATGCATGAAGCAGCACCAGCTTGTAGATGTTCTTGTAGACTGCCTCAAGAGAATTGGTCTGAAAAGTACATGGTAATCATTTAACTGTGACACAGCTGATGTATGTATGTTTGTCTTGCAGCTGATTTTAACATATAGTGGGGTCAAGAGCCTTTTAGAGTGGAAGACCGAAACCTTTGTAGAGGGCCTGATACTTGACAAGCTCTTTATTTAAAGTTGTTTTGGTTTTTTTCTCAAATGAAGGCACCATAATTTCCCTGACCTTCAGGTCCAAGAACAAGGCATGGCACTTGAGTCTGAGGACAGCCATCAGTTTCCTCCTCATTTGCCGTCCAGCTGAGTGGATCGAGCCCAAAGTCAGGCTGTAGCGCAAAGATAGGCCTGCGTAGCTTTGAGAGATGGGGGGGAGGGGGGGGGGGGGGGGTGTGTGTGTGTGGAAAGATAGATATACGGATACGTTATTAATCACACAAACTTTAACACGGACTAACTGCAAAAACTACAAGAGAACTTTTAAGCCATTAAACAATATTGCAAGAGAAGCTGCCATAAAGAATACTGCTAATAGATATAGGCAGGTTATGGAAATGACTCAGGAAAATTAATCATCCAACTGGGAGTTGTCACCAAGAATGTTTATGGGTAGGTACAAAGTACAGGAGAGAGGGGGTTTCGCTCAGCTTACAAGAAACCATAAAGACTCCAAAAGTTCAATAATTTACGCAAGAAGCACACTTGAGGCAATATTTCTACAGTATAATTACAACTGGAGGCATGCTTTACCTAGAATAGTCTTTGTAGATGTCCAGTGAGTGCGTGTCCAGCAACAGTCCACACCAGGGAAAGAGGCAGTGAGGGGACAGCACTCGAATGCCGGGACAGGAGCCCATGTTTCCAGACACCTGAAAGTTGACCGCCACCTTCTGCGGGTTGACCACCAGACCATACTGTGGTACCCCGGCCAGCAGGGTCCTACACATAACGTGCAAGTGTCATCAACCGCTACATTACAGATTCAGCATCATATTACAGTATGTCAAATTTGTCTCTCCGACTTTTTCCATTAAAAAGAAAGAATGTGGAGCCCTGTATGGATTGGCTGATACAGATACTACCTCCTTTTAAAGAAATCATGGACACTGGGAACTAAAAACACATCATGTGTATGTTTCTCTGATAGTTTATTGTTTTCCATAGCAACAGATGTCAGTGTCAGAGAAGCAGTGATGATGATACTGTTTAAAAGGTCAGATTGGGGTGGTAATTTCAGAAAATTACAGATATGCTTGATAATGAGTCCCGGGCACATCTGTAAACAAATTCTGCCATCTACCTTTTCCTTGTTAGAACAGATCCAAGCTGTTGCAAGAAACATTGGTGTTTTGTTTAATAGTAATAGTTGTTTTTTTTTTAAATACTTTCTATTTGACATTTTAAAGACATAATAATTGTGCGTTAGAGATGTTCCGATACCGATACCAGTATCGGTATCGGCTCCGATACTGCCTAAAACGCTGGTATCTGTATTGGGAAGTACTGGAGTTAATGCACCGATCCGATACCACGTAATAAAGCCCTAAAGAAAATCTACGTTAAAGTAGTTTATTTATGTTCTTTTTCCGTTATAACTGACTGTCAAACTGGATAATAAAAGAAAGTTCTGTGGCATTCATTGTTCATGTTTCACAAAGAGTTTAACCTGAGCCAGACTGACAACAAAGATAGAAATCATATCACATCCATACAGAGATAGTAGTATACAGTTGTTAAAACATAATAAAATATATGACACACTGGTATCGGATCAGTACTCGGTATCGGCAGATACGCAAGTTCAGGTATCAGAATCGGTATCGGGAAGCAAAAAATGGTATCGGGCCATCTCTAGTTTTTATCTCCTCACACGCTGATTATAGCAAGACAAAACAAACATCTATTAACTCGACTACAGACTGTACAGAGCCCCGCTGCCAGGCTTTGAACCAGAACTAAGCGGTATGATCACATCACTACCGTTTCAGTCTGCTTACGCTGGCTCCCAGGATGTTTCAGGAATGATTTTATGATCTTATTGATTACTTTTAAGGCTCTTTGTTGCCTTCCTCAGGCAGAGGTATTTTATCCGTTTCAGTGGCCTGGCTTTGATCTAAAGGGGATGGAGCATCTGCAGTCAGGGCCCTGAAACAACCCAAGTAAATTATCTTGCTAAATCAGTAACATCTTTTAATTATTTTCTTAATGCATACTTTTATATAGTATATATCAACATATATACTTTTTTTTTTTAAATGTCTTGAATTGTCTCTTTATTCTTTTCTTATATTTCTAGAATTTGGTATATCTATCTTATTACATAATTGAATACATTTTATAACTTGCTTGGAAAATGTGTTGATTTCAATTTGCTGTTGTGTTTGAAGCACTTCATAACTGGGGTTTGAAAAGTACTCTACAAATAAAGATCATTATTAATCTTACAGATGTTTAAACTATATGTATATTTCTTTCTATTTTTGTGTATATATTTCTTCTAATTCTGTGTGTATATACATTTTGTGTGTATATTTCTTTCTAATTTGTTGTTTTACTATTTATTTCTTGTCTTTTAGATTTAGATTTATAATACTGGGTGAACTGCTGCTAAAAGTGTCGTTGCTTATTTTGTACAATGACAATAACTCTTCTGATTCTGATTACATTTATGCAACTGTCGTCACCTCTTGTCTAAAACATATGGTGTGTGTGTGTGTCATACTTGAGAAAGCGTTGTGCTTCCTGTAAGTCAGGGGTGATCAGAAGGAAGTCATCCACCAGTCTCATCAAACATCTACAGAACACAGAGAGGAAAATAACACATAGAATAAATAGAAAGGAGCTACAATACAGAAACACTGCCCTCTGCTGCTGCAGACATGTTATTACATCTATAGAAGTTGAAGTGAACTGAAATCCACAGCCGTCTGCTGTACCCTTTCTTTGCAGTTATGTCTCTGAACAGGATATTCTCCATGTGACCGTAGCAGAGACAGCAGAGCAGACTGGACACAACCGATCCCTGAGGAATCCCTCGGCACTGACGGTATGTTCTGAAAAACAAAGGGCCAAAATCAGATTGTAAATAAAACGGGGCAAAATAAGTGTGAAATGTGTTTCCGTACCAAGTTCTTTGCATGTGATCGCATTTCCAAATGAGCTATGACAAGCTAATCACAAATAGGTCTATTTCATTTTGGTGATGCTTACTTCTTGCCAAACTGAACAACGCTGCCAGTGAGCATTTGGGTGAAGAACTGGAACGCCTCTCTGCCATGAAGATCTGAGCAGAAATGCTGAAAGAAAGAAATGAAATGCACAGGTTGAAAGAATTATCACACCTTCCGTTATCTTAAGAAACATTTGAAGGGTGTCACCCTCACCTGCTCTACCAGTATGGCGTGATGAACTTTTCCCCTTTTCTGCAGTGACGTCACAAAGCCTTTCATGTTGGTGGATCCCATGTTATCCTCCAGTAAATCTGCCTGTATTATAAAACATGAGAAACTCGTCTCTCTCTCACACACACACACACACACACACACACACACACACACACACACACAATGTGTGCACATGACGGTACCTGTCTCAAAAAGGACTTTTTCAGGCCCTCGTGGGTATCAGCCCAGATCTTGGCATAGCGGCGGATGGTAAAGAGTTCTTCCTGGACAGGTGACAGAGCCTGGCCAATCACTTCAATGAGTCTGTCATGAGGCAGACTCTCATAGGCTCCGCTCACATCCACCTTAAATGCAGAGACATAATGAATGAATGAATGAAAGAGGAAAACAGCATTTAACAAAAGACCGAAACATACTTTCACATTATGCTAAAACTACAAGATAACGCTTTTAGTAGCAGTATCATCATAAAAATGAATACATATAACCGCATTAAATACATCACTAACATTTTGTCAGTCTCTGCCAGTACAATTAACAAACCGGGAGACAAAAACCAACCTTGACAAAGTAGAGGGGTTGTAGCTGGTCCTTCTGGGCTGGAGCTAGGGAGCGCAACACCTTGTGGATATCTGTCATCCCCCACACTGTGGAGCCCAGGAGGGATGGAGTGGAGCGCACACAGGCCCGCAGAATGTCCAGCAAGTCCCGGACACGCCCTCGGTAGAGCTGCAGGGGGAAAAGAAATGTCCTTAATGCCTACGCTTCACAACATGTAATGAAGCACAAATAATGGATGTGTATGGATGAATTTCCAACGTCATTATCGAGATGTACCCTGGTTTTGGGATCTGCCCCTATGACGCGTGTGATAGGCCTCATGCTATCAGTCTTGGGAATGAAGCGAAGGCGCGAGATGACGGTGGCTTTGGGAAGGGATGCCACCTGAGCCGGAGTCAACTCCTCCATCTGGCCTTTGGAGAGGTGACCTCTAAATCACAAAAAAAATGGTTTGTGAGCTTGTGTGTCCCGTGACTGCAGGAGTGTAAACCTTTGCAGGAGTGTGTATATGTGTGAACCTGAAGGCTATGTCCTGCAGTTTTGCCCAGACTTCCTGTCTGTAGAACCTGACAACGTTCTTCTGGCCCACACTCTCAGTGACATAGAAACAGGCTCGAACCAGGCCTACAACATAGCCGTCCAGAAGCCAAGCCAGGAACTGACCCAGGATCTGTGTCCGGTATGAGAGCTCACTGGGCGGGAACCTGCCTGCAGATGAGAGTGGTTTGGTGAAGTCGGCCCAAAATACACAAAAGCACGAGAAAATGAGTTCACCATCTATGACAATCTTACCTGTTTTACTGATCTTCAGCCAATCACAGTCATTCACCTTTATCTTCCACATCAGTTCAGCCAGTGAAAGCCTCTCAAACTTGCCACTGCGCAAGAAGCCCCTGACCCTGAAAAAGAAAAGAAGTCGGTTGTGGTGGGAGCCCCATAGCTCCTGAGGGATCACAGTGGAGAGGCATTCCCTGACGAACAGGTAGACCCGGTGAGGCGCACAGTGTTGAGAGATGGAGCTTAGTTCCCCTTGTTCTGCATCTCTCTCCTGCCCCACTGGGCACATCCTCTGCAGTATTTTGCTGTAGGGACATCTCCTGTGTTGACGCAACAGCTGACTGAACAGGGGGACCATGTTAAAGAAGCGCCGAGGGAGTTTCTTTGGCTTCCTCTCCAGCCCGTTTAGATACGCCAATCCCTCAAAGAAGACTGTCCGTACCAAATCTTGCCCTTGTAGCCTTCTGCATCCATCAGCACTCTTTTTCTTCCTGTTGAGAAGGAAGCCACGCATGCCCCTTCCCCCATACAGGAATCCCAGTGTGCGGATAAAGCATTGCGAGGGAGGCAAAGGGGGGAAAATCCCCGATCTCCAACTGGGTCCTCCCTCCAAGGGAATTATGGTTGTTTGCATTTCAACAGGCTGTTTGGAACCAGTAGTGGCATTTTCCAAAGACTTTGTAGATAGTGTTTGTTCCACAGACATGGGCTGCTCTTCCTCCGCTGTTTCACAGCACACCTGTTGCATTTCGTGTGTGGGCTCTTGCTGTCCTACCCGTCTCCTCTTTCCTGAACAAGTCATCATTTCCTCCTCATCCTTCAGATCAATTTCTCTTTTCCTTTTCCGCTCCTTCACTCTTACACCCCTTCTGTTTCTTGTCTTGCTGACAGTAGGATTCTCAACTCCCTGTCTCCTTTTCAACGTCACTGCACCTCGATTCCTTCCGAACCGAGCACCGTTATGTGTCCTGGACCGAGGCTGGACACAAAACCCAGTGGAGGAAGTAGTCATGGATATCCTGTCATAGACAGGAGCGCCGCACACCTGGAAAACACATGAAGGAGGGACTGCCACAAACACAGAGCAGCTCTCCAGCAGGTACCGTGTGAGGTCTGTGCCGAGGCGCATTGTGACTTTCTTCCACATGTCACTGCCGTGGATGTAGGCAGCACTTTGAGTTACATCTCCTTGGAATTTGAAGTGGTCTGCATCCCGCTCCTCCTGAGCTAGGGACAGAAATTTGTAGCCGTGTGCCAAGATGTTTTTTTTTCTTTTTCTTTTTAGAGTGTTCAGGATAAAGGCCAGCAGTTCAGGTAGAGTGCAGATCTGTGGGGAAAACAAAATACAGAACATCAAAAATCTGCTTTATTGGCCAACATAACAAGTGTCTCTCA
Source organism: Sander lucioperca (assembly GCF_008315115.2). Taxonomy (NCBI): domain Eukaryota; kingdom Metazoa; phylum Chordata; class Actinopteri; order Perciformes; family Percidae; genus Sander; species Sander lucioperca. The sequence goes on from NC_050188.1 coordinate 1,943,656, forward strand.
TTTGAGTTATATCATTAAAGTCCTGACGTGTTCCTTCAATTTTTGCATTAATAAACTCAAATTCAGTCTTGTATAAACCTGGCAGCTTAGTGGTTTGGACATCCATAATATATCACGACTTATCAACACTTTGATGTAAATTTGGCATGCAATGCTTAGTTACATTATCCACGACACAGCTATTGATTGCTCCCTTATAATTCTTATTTACGATATTTTTTTAATTCCACAATAAAATTGATTTCCTTCATGTAATAAGCTGTACTCGTCATTTACAGTTACTGCTACATTTAATGTTGAACTGCATTTAAATATCCTGCCTCAGCCCTAAGCACATGTATTGGTCCCAACTCTTTCACACCCAAAATTGAGGGATGGCGTGTTATATGGTATGTTATATTTAAGTAGAACACTACTCCAAAACACTGCCATAGGATAATAACAGTTAGCACGACAGCTAGTGTTAGCTACCAAGGTTTTACCAAATATCCTCAAAACAGTCTCTGGTTTTACTGTCGTGTAAGCTACGGGTCAACAGGAAACTGGCATGCTTTTAATAGTTTTTAATTTAAGGTACAGATACCTGGTTGCAGCTTGGCACTTGCTGTAGTTCCTTGTCAAAGCATACAAAAACACCCCTGACGAAGGATTTGAAGCGGTTTGTGTCGGACTGTTCAATGAGCACTGCTCTCTGTCCTTCTCTGAACACGATGCTGTTCGCAAACTCCTCCAGTGTCTGTATGTGCGGATACAGTGACCTTAGAATGTCGAGCGTATGGTTCATATCAGTCGCAGACATACTGACATAAATGTCCGTGTTATAAGCATGTATGTATTAGCTATAGTAGGTTATTAGTCAGGACATGGTAGACACAACAGTGGTTTGCGAGCATGCAATTGTCATTGAAGGGCCCGCGTCACCCTTAGCCAATGAGAGATTACTTTACTGTAAGTGTCCAATCAGATAGCCCTGTACTCCCACGCTATTTACAGTTGACCAATAGCCAACAAGAAAAGGTATGTTGTCTTTTGCATTAATAGATGTGAAAATTGACAGTTTCGTGTGCAAATTGAAAAAGGATAATCATTTTCTTGTGCCAACATTTTGACAGTTAATAAAAAATGTTATGCTTTTTGTTGCTCTCAAAGTAGGCTACACAGTAATACTGCTAACTTTTGACTACTATGTACAGATATAAGTTGGCCGACAGGGGCAAACGCCCTGCAACTTAAGAAAACACACGCAAATAGACAAAACACAAGCAAATTAAGAAAACAACTTCATTAATTTGACAACACATGTGCAGTATTCAGCAAACGCGCTGCAAATACCACAACACAACCAAATACATAAACGCACTGCAAATAAAAAATGATGCAAAAAGAAAAGCACGCAAACCCCGAAAAAAGAAGCGATGCAAAAACAAAAACAACTTCATTAATTTGACAACACATGCGCAGCATTCAGCAAACGCGCTGCAAATATCACAACACAACCAAATACATAAACGCGCTGCAAATACACACAACACAACCAAATAGATAAACGCGCTGCAAATATGAAACGATGCAAAAAGAAAAGCACACAAACCCAGAAAACAAATGCAACAAAAAAACGCTGCATCCAGATTACACAACGGAAGTTCTCCAGACCTCTAGAGGGAGCAGCTAGTGGAACAGCTGGATTTTCGACCTCACGGGGAGAGAGGGAGGGAGGGGGAGAGAGAGAGAGAGAGAGAGAGAGAGAGAGAGAGAGAGAGAGAGAGAGAGAGAGAGAGAGAGAGAGAGAGAGAGAGAGAGAGAAACTGCATAGACTGTAAATATTAAATCTATGTTTGAGATGTTTTCTCTGGTTTGGTGGGTGTGTCTCGGCTCAGGTCACAGGTGATACTCAATCAGCAGAGACGTGTCTGTAAACTCGTGGTGATAAAACATTTAAAACTGCATCAGTGTTTAACGTTGACGTTTGTTTAAGCCATATTACATCAGAGGGTTTAATTTCGATGTCCGAAATTACTGAAGTATAGGCCTCCTCAAGTGTAATATTGTGATTATACAACAACGGTTACCAACAAAATAAGTGATCAATCTGTATTCATATTGTGGAGCAATTCGCTCTTGAAATACAAAAAACAGACAGGATGTATAGTCCCTCCCTATTAGTAAACCAGCCAATTTACCGTGGGATTTATCAAACTGAATAAATCCCGCCCGCACATAAACACAAAACTGCTTTGCTAACTCCAACGTGTTGTAACTAAGACATCTGCTGAAAAAGTTATTGTATTCATTAGAATGATTGCCATACTGTTTGGTTCACAAACATCCAAAACACCAAAGTACAAACACATAGCGGACCAGACGCGAGCTTTTATTTTGAAAAGCCGAATCTCGGGGACGGCACCAGCCGGGATGGCATGAGACGGGAGCATAGACTGTATATTAATAATATATTATGTTATTAATACTAATAATAATACTAATAATAATAATATGAATTTAATATCGGTTAATAACGACAAATAATAACAATAATAAGTAATAACAATTAATGAAGTTGTTTTTCTTTTTGCATCGCTTCTTTTTTCGGGGTTTGCGTGCTTTTTTTTTTTTGCATCATTTTTTATTTGCAGTGCGTTTATGTATTTGGTTGTGTTGTGGTATTTGCAGCGCGTTTGCTGAATGCTGCACATGTGTTGTCAAATTAATGAAGTTGTTTTCTTAATTTGCTTGTGTTTTGTCTATTTGCGTGTGTTTTCTTAAGTTGCAGGGCGATTGCCCCTGTCGGCCACCGCACCCACAAAAGTATATATATAAACAGTATAAACAGTAAGATGTAAAAGTGCAAATAGTGCTGGAATACATAAAGAATTATTGATAAAACAGGTTGCTTACAGTGTTAGTGTATATTTGACAGATATTTGCAGGTTTAAATGATCTGTTTAACACTATACATATACATTTTTATAATTAAATGAAATACATAATTTACTGTTTTGAATTGGAGGTCACAATTGAATATGTAGTGTATTGATTCATTTTTAAATTTAATAAACGATAGCTTCGTTTTTATGAATTATACATTTGTAAATGTGATATTTTGTACTTTTTTTTGGATCTTTCTGATCCGACAGAAAGTCAGTACTGATGTAAGATAAAATTAATTTAAAAATGTCTTGTTTTAATCTTTGGGAAAAAGCATTATGTAGTAGTACGGTATGGTCCCAATGTCTGATTTAGGCACTTGAAGGCAACATCACACGGCCTCCTGCTGTCCTCTGCTGGTCAGTACGAGCACAGCTGCGGCGCTCTGATTTGTGGGAGGACGGCCCTCCCGCTTGGACAGAGCGCGCGAATGCACCCACCACGTCTCTCACAATCGGCTGCTTCACGTTAGCTGTTAGCTTAGCCTCGTTTTCTGTGCCTTTACGCACCGGGGATCTGCTGGCACACCAGAGGTGGACCTGAGACAAGGCTTTTTGGCTCCGAATCTTAATTGTCCTAAAGTATCTGTGGGCTGTCAGTTACTCAAGATACCTGCAATGGCAGACAAAGAAGGTAAGTTAATGCGAAAGCTTTTGTTGTGGTCAGTTTTTATCCGACATCTCTTAGCTAGCTTTAGCTATTTGGCTAGCTTAGGTAGCAGCTAACGTTAGCTGCCGGGGCTGATCGTAATCAGTCATAACAAAAGCCGGTTGCATTTTCATCTTGTAAGATGTAACAATCTCCGTTTCAGTGTGCAGTTCTTGTTTTCAAACCAGTTGTCGTTGTCTACTATATACCCTAGTTGCAAGTGAGGCCGCAGCGCGACACAGTGATTATAATAAGTACGTAACGTTACGTTATGTTAACACACTAGCAAGAGCATAATCATGATAGCCTGGTAAGCTAACGTTAACGGTGATGTGTTTCTGAAAACAGAACTCCTATAGTGCTACATAGTGAACACTACTCAGGCCTTGAGCGTAGACAACCTTAAACAGCTGTTGATTAAGTGCCATAACATTAACTATTAATGCATTGACTATCGCTGAGATAACGTTACACTGGTTTCCTTAATAAACTGGCACCCTCAGTCAATGAAAGCTGTAGACCCATCTTTCAGGTGTTAAGTTAGATCATTGATTGATTGTCTCCCAACAATTTTAGTTTTCACTTACTTCACTGTGTTTCCTCTCTCAGCAGGAGCATTTGACGATGCGGTGGAGGAGAGGGTGATAAATGAGGAGTACAAGATCTGGAAGAAAAACACTCCATTCCTCTACGACCTGGTTATGACCCATGCTTTAGAGTGGCCCAGCCTCACTGCTCAATGGCTGCCTGACGTCTCAAGGTACATGCTTTTACACATTGGTCCACAGTAAGTACCAACGTGTACTCTTTTAATAAGTGTGAATGACATAATTTTTTTCCCTTTACCAGGCCAGAGGGGAAGGATTACAGTGTGCACCGGCTGGTGTTGGGCACCCACACGTCTGATGAGCAAAATCACCTGGTCATTGCCAGCGTTCAGCTACCCAACGATGACGCCCAGTTTGAAGCCTCACATTATGACAGTGAAAAAGGAGGTGGGAGACCAGTACAGTCACATGCTAAATAAGTGTGAATGTTCAGACAGGCAGACTTTTCATGTACTGTATATTTGTAGTAGGTCCATGTGTAAAGAGACGGATAACATGCCTGACTGACATGACTAATTTTGTAACCTGAATAATACGGTACAATAATAATAAACGGATACATAGTTATATTCTTTATACCTTTTTAAACATACTGTTCTAGAATAAATTTCCCTTTGACAGAAAATTATGTATTACCTTCATATAAACATAATGTCTGTAAACATAATGTATTTCCTTGCAGAGTTTGGAGGCTTCGGCTCAGTAAGCGGCAAGATCGAGATAGAAATCAAGATCAACCACGAAGGAGAAGTGAACCGTGCCCGCTACATGCCCCAGAACCCCTGCATCATCGCCACCAAGACCCCCACCTCAGAAGTGCTGGTGTTTGACTACACCAAGCACCCTTCCAAGCCAGGTACATGGATCACACACACGACACAAGGCACTGCCAAAGGTGGAAAGTTGTTTTGAAAGTAAAGTGGGCCAGTTGGTACCGTTTGACTAACTGGAAAGTATTTTTGTTTTAACACATCGTCATCACTGCGTACCTGCTTTTGTTAATGCTGTGAAAGAAATAGACAACGTGCATTTATTTTGTATTGTCCACAGATGCCTCTGGAGAGTGTCACCCTGATCTGCGTCTCAGAGGCCATCAGAAAGAAGGCTACGGTCTCTCCTGGAATCCAAATCTGTCCGGCTCTCTCCTTAGTGCTTCAGATGACCATGTAAGAGAAAAGTCAGGTTTCATTGCTGTGTTCAAGTATTATCAAGTATCTTTCCATATTTGGCGAGTGAAGGATATTAGAAGCACTTTTCCGGTGAGCGCTGAGCGTTACTGCGCAGCCTCCAACTGAGCTCGAAGACGTAAATGTGACGTGAGGAACCTGTCTGAAAGTTGTAAGTCTTCTGATAGCTGTGCCAAGAGAAATCTCAATCATTCCCAATCTTGCAGAGACGGAGAGCGTAGGTATATGTAAGGAGATAACATGGACACAGGCTAATTATTGCTAACTAAATGCTAGTTAACATTAGTAATTAAACTTAAACAGCTAATGTAAGTCAAAACTGCCTGCGAGCTTCTCCTGTACTATACGGTAATTCCTCTACTGTGCGACAGTAAGTCACGTGGTTATGACACAATAGTTAGCCTATTTTTACAAAAACGCCTGCTACAGAGCCATAACGTGAGGTACAAGGTAATGGAGCCTTTTATACATTGTCGTGTTTCTTTAGAAATAAACAATGGACAAATAAAGTCTTTAAACGCTTCAGACGTAAAGTTATTCACTGTGATGTCAAAATGAATGGCAGTCAATGGAATGCTAACGGGGGATGAGTGCTTGTTAGCATCAAAATAGCGCCATAGGATCTACGGGTTGTTGACAGATGCTTACCCCCTTGGTTTCCTCCGGGTGCTCCGGTTTGCTCCCGCCATAAAGACATGCATGCTGGGTAACTAGGACTACAGTTGAAAATTAGCCGACTGGCTAACACTGGCGCATTTACAGAAATGTTGATTAATGTGCATTGTCCTAATCAAAAAATAAATAAATCTACATGTTCCTTAATGTCATCTTTTTCTAATCTGTAGACAATCTGTTTGTGGGACATAAGTGCTGTGCCAAAGGAGGGGAAGATAGTAGAGGCGAAGACGATTTTCACTGGCCACACTGCCGTGGTGGAAGACGTCTCCTGGCACTTGCTTCACGAGTCCCTCTTTGGATCTGTAGCAGACGACCAGAAGCTCATGATGTAAGAAGCTCGATATTAAGTCAAATGTGACATGAATGAGACAGATGACACGGTTCACCTGAAACGTTGTGTGATCTGGCATCTTCACAGTCCATGAGTGTTCTGTCATTTTTCACCTCAGTTGGGACACTCGTTCGAACAACACCTCCAAACCCAGCCACGCAGTAGACGCCCACACAGCAGAGGTCAACTGTTTGTCATTCAACCCTTACAGCGAGTTCATCCTTGCCTCTGGCTCTGCAGACAAGGTAATGTAATATTCCACCACATCTTAATTGTCATCATTTAGTTTAAATTTACTAGAGATGTTCCGATACCAGTATCAGTATTGGCTCCGATACTGCCTAAAACGCTGGTATCGGTATCGGGAAGTACTGGAGTTTATGCACCAATCCGATACCACGTAATAAAGCCCTAAAGAAAATCTACGTTAAAGTAGTTTATTTATGTTCTTTTTCCGTTATAACTGACTGTCAAACTGCATAATAAAAGAAAGTTCTGGGGCGTTCCTTGTTTGTGTTTGTTCATGTTTCACAAAGAGTTTAACCTGAGCCAGACCGACAACAAAGATAGAAATCATATCGCATCCATACAGGGATAGTAGTATACAGTTGTTAAAATGTAATATATAAAATATATATAAAATATATGACACACTGGTATCGGATCAGTACTCGGTATCGGCCGATATGCAAGTTCAGGTTTCAGAATTGGTATCGGGAAGCAAAAAATGGTATCGGACCATCTGTAAAATTTACAGCATGGGGGTTCAACTCTGTGCTAGCATGTGCATTTAATAACGCTTTGACTAAATGAATACTGGTTGTATTGTTGCTGTTTTGTAACGGCAGTGTTAGAAAACGCAGAGATCAAGATAAATTTGGCAGGTGTTTGTGATATCTCTCTCCCGCTCACAGACCGTGGCTCTTTGGGACTTGAGAAACTTGAAACTGAAGCTGCATTCCTTCGAGTCGCACAAGGATGAGATCTTCCAGGTAGGATACTTATTGCTCATGGCATCTTATTGAAACAAGGATAGCAGGGTGTCTTGTGTTTTAAATCTGTATAGTCAGTTAGAAGACAATGGATGAATTTGGATCACAATGATGCAATTTGAAAGTTGAGATCAAAACGGTTTCCTGTTCCTGTGCAAACACGCGCACGCTGAGATACACGTTCCTGAAAGAATCTTTAGTTAGAGTTTCAGTAGTGTACGTCTGCGTTGCTGTTCAAGGTCATTTAATTTGAGTTCTGTGTCTGGCTGTTCCAGGTTCAGTGGTCACCTCACAATGAGACCATACTGGCATCCAGTGGAACAGACCGTCGCCTCAACGTCTGGGACCTCAGGTAAACAACTTGACATCTTACCTCCAAATGTCTTATCGAATTTGGCTGTGTCGCATTGAGGCTCCATAGCGGTTATCAGAGATGTTCCCCCACCATTCTAGCCAATGTGGTCATGTTCACCAGCCTGTGAACAGAACGTCTCCCCAATGTAGTCGTGGGGTTAGTCATACTGTAACATTGTTTGGTACCAAGTTTAACTGTGCCCGTTTTTTTTTTGTGTGTAGTAAAATCGGAGAAGAGCAGTCACCAGAAGATGCGGAGGATGGCCCACCCGAGCTACTGGTGAGTCTCATTGAAGCCTGCTGAACTTTGGAAGTTGAGATTCTCTATTATTGGTAACATCAGCACTGTACAGTCCTTCCAGAAAAATGCGGAGGCTTTTTTTGTGATTGTGGCGGGCAAAATTCCTTGATTATGCGGCACGTTTTCTTTAAAAATGCGATCGAATATGCGGGATATTTATGCAATTTTATGCGATGAAATTGCGGAAACAATTCATCATGGCTTCATCGCGGAGTTTGCATAACATATATGTGACGTTTTTGCATCGAAAATGCGGGGATTATGAAATCATTGCAAGCCCCGCATATTTTGTGCGGAAATCGGGATTGACTGTATCATAACAATGAAAATGATGGCTTTTTCTTCCATCTCCTAGTTTATCCATGGAGGCCACACAGCCAAGATCTCCGACTTCTCCTGGAACCCCAACGAGCCCTGGGTCATCTGCTCGGTGTCTGAAGACAACATTATGCAAGTCTGGCAAATGGTAAGACGGCTGAGGCCACATGTTATAAACGCATTTTTACCACGGACAGGCAGAGAGCATGATTCCTTCTAAGGGCGAAGCGTTTTCCCTCAAAGACAATATAGAATATAATGAATTTTGAAGCAACATGTTTAGGTCACAGACAGCAGGCGGCTCTGCTCCCAGGATCCCATGTCTCGTACCAAACCTACTACATGTGGATCCAAAGCAGGCAGCAATGAATTTTCAGGGAAAAGTCGTGTGATAGGAAGTTCCTACGCATTTCATCTAGCGACTGCAAAGAGAAAATCTCAGTCAAGATTGATTTTTGATAGATCATTTGGAGTGATTCAGTGAGGGCAAAGTGAGGAGACAGAAAAGAAGGAATGGTAAGTGTTTACTTCCTTCAGTTTGTAATACTTTTTTTTATACTAAAACACCTGTCTTTTCTGTAACACTGTACTGTGATAGATATCAGAAAAGCTAGCAGTTAGGCATGTAGTAGAGTTTTAAAAATTTAAACTTAAAATTCCTAAAATGTGGCTCTTTGAAAGCCCCACAGTTAATCTTTTTCTGGTTGTCCTGTACTAAAAAAAAATGCCACTGACTTGTAAATACATCTTAACAACCTGGCGGTATGTGGCGGAATGAATGACACACTGCTTCTCTTTTTAGGCTGAGAACATCTACAACGATGAAGACCCAGAGGGTTCGACAGACCCTGAAGCCACAGCGTAACTCTTCCGCCTGCTGTGTCTTAACCTACAACCTCATCACAAACTGCCAAACTGCCACCTCTGTACTTCCATGCAGCTACTCCTCCCCCCCCCCCCAATCTTCCTTTCTCTACCGTGGGACAATGATGCTGTAAATCACTGTAAATACAAGAAAGAGAAATAATCATGTGATCTCTTTTTGAATACTCGCAGTGAAGAACTCTTTAAACTGAGTAACTTATTTCCAGAAGAATCTCACCTTTTTTGTTTTTTTCGCACTGAGTATAAAAGATATATTTTTGTAATCAAATTGGCTCTCCCTTGAACACTGAAATGTTTTAGCGAATGCTTTTTCAATAATAAAAAAAAAATATTTTCTAGAACCTAAGATGGTGATCTTACTGTAAGCCCACAACAAGCCTCCCTCTGCACATGTTGGATAAAAAGCAAAATGCAGTTCAGCTTTTTGACAAGATGCCTAACATAGTGACAGTTGCTCTGACTTTGATAGAGGTTGTTTGCAGGCTAGCTTATGGTCCTAAAAAAAAAAAAAAAAGTCTCATATTTTCCCTGCTTTAGTCAGGTCAACCTAATTGTCCTGGACGCTGATTTTCGCACCAGCTTTACAATACATAAAATCAGTTCCCACCTCCCCTTACCTTAGTCATACATTAATCATTTAAATGTTGTTGTGATATAGATTAGTGGTTGAACTTTTTCTATGTTCAATATTTTGTATTTGTACAGTGAGTGCATTCTTAATAAAATGTGTTTCATTGGTCTTTGGGTCTGCTGGGTCAACGTTTCTCAATATGAATGTGTTACTGACAAATTGTATCAATAGGACTGGTGCCTTGGTAGTAAACAACCCTATAATCCTTTTAGCGAAGTGTCGGTTATTCCTCATGACACTTTGCTTAGACCTTTCATGTGTCTGGCGTGACGTCTCGGTGCTTTCCTGTCTGCCGAACTTAACTCTCACCCTATTACTTAGTCCCACTGTTTAGTTCTTCAGCCGTGTTGCCCTTATAAGTACATGAACCCCTCTCAGCTCTTCATGCAGAGACATTAACTCGTCAGTCGCACTTGGATTACAACCAACACAAAGCCTTTATTCATAACAAAAACCTTTCTACAAGCTGCAGTCTAGTTAAAAAAAAAAACATAAGTCAATTTTAGTTGTTTAATTTAACAACAGCATGACTCTTAATGTGTGTAAAGTGCATTCATTGAAACTTGGAGTTCACTATGTTGCAGATAAAAACGGTCAGTTGGTTATTAACTCACAGAACTCAGTTATTTTTAATTAAAGAACATACAATCATGTTTTCTCCTCATTGCCACAGCTGTTATGGTCCTTAATGGCAGCCCTGTAAGAAAAATGCTTTAATTAGAGGTTTTCCCTAAAAAAAAAAATTTAATATTTACAGTATAGATGAACAAATTTTACCTGAAAATGAGTAGTTGTTCAGTTAGGCTGTCTCTCAGATCCTCTATCTCTTTGGTTTTTCTCTTCTGGATCTTTAACTCTGTCTTCAGCTCTCTGCTTCTGTCCTCCAGACAGTACACTGTCTCCTGTAAGAATGCCATAGCTTTATTGCTTTGTGTATCAGGTGACCCTGCCTTTGTCTGATACACAGTTCATTTTCTTAAATTTTCTGTCTTTCTTTCCATCTTCCTTGCCCATTTTACTCCCACCCCTCACCCCTGCCATGTTGCGTACCTTGTACTGCCCCACATCCTCTCTCCTCTGTAGACAAATGAGTTTGAGTTTCTCCTCCAAGCAAGCCCTCTGGAGATTCAGCTTTTGGATCTCCTCCTTTAGGGGTCTCAGTTGGGCCTTCAGCTCCTTGGCCTGCTCTTTGACTTTCACCAGTGCTCCAGCTGTTGCCTCCCTTCTCTTCAGCAATGTGAGCAAAATGGGTTCATACCTGGCCAAGACAACCATTTCAAGTTTGAGAATTTAATTTAATGAAAAGAACTATTTAATTAGACAATAAAGGTCAATGTAAAGTGTAAAAAAAAAAACAGAATAATTATGGTGACCACATTAAAACTTTAAAAAAAACATGACTTTTAGTCAGGGAAAACCAGTACTAGACAGTGTCAGCACCTGTCCTCCAGTGCTTTCAGCCCACCCTGCAGATACTGCTGAATGTCCCCACAGGAGTGCCTCCTGCACTGGGTCAGCTCATCCTGGGTGTTGGAGGTCTGACTGGAGCGCTGGGCATGAAGCTCTGCTTGTAGTGCTAAGAGCTGTTGTTGTTGAGCCACTCTGAGCTGGGAGCCCTCTTCTGTCAGCTGGAGCACCAGTGACTGCAGCTTCTCCTGGAAGATGGGAAGAAAGAGATGTTTACGTCGAGGTCTTCCTCTGAAATCGGATGTACAGATAAAGATTTTTTTTGAGGAGTTTCTTACCTCTTCTCTCTTTAGGAACTCCACCTCTCTGCGCTGGGTGTTCAGGGCGGCCTGGTTGTGAGCACAGTCCCTAGCCATGGCGAACAGCCTCCTCTTCAGCTTTCTATGCTCCTCATGCAGGCCCTGTCTCTCCAGGTTTACCTTCCACAGCATCCTCTCCTCCTCTGCTCTCTCCTCCCTAAGGCTCTGAATCTCTTTCTTCCTCTCCTCTCTTCTCCCCTCTTCCTCCCTCTTCAGTGCGCTCATCAGCTCTGCCACTTTTCTATCAATTCGCTCTTCTGTCTCCTCTTCATTGCTCCCCTCTGCCTCCTCTCTGTCTTTATTCCCTCTCAACTCCAGCACCTCCTTCAGCAGTTCCTTCCTCCTCTTTTCTAACCGCTCTACCTCCTCTATGCACTCCTCCATATGAGAACCTAGTGCGCCTAGTTCATTCATGTAAGATCCCAGATCGATGGTTTCCATCTTGAGCTCCTGTCTCTCTTTGGCTGGCAATTCAGTGTTGTCTATTTCAATCTTAGTTACGTCATCCTTCGTGTTTGCACCTTCATTAGTAGACATATATCTTGTCTTTGTCGCCTCACAGTACATCGGATCATTTTCTGTACTATATAATGGCATTGATGGCCCTGGAAACCTGAACTCAGAATCAAGACCCACCTGGTCTTGCGATTCCAGTGTTTTTATTGAGAAGCCACCCATGTTGTCAAGGCTAGGCATAGGATTCTGCTGGCTTCCATTCGTTGCTGAACCCAGTGTTTCCTTATTTCTGCTTTCCTTGGGAACTTCCTCTCCTCCTGCATGTCGACCAGCCCAGGATTCTAATTGCATCGGCTGGGTCTCCAACTTCATTGGCCTTCCTTGCTGTACGGGCACCAGTGTTGTACCCCTATAAAGATGAGGAGTCTTACTGATGTGTACATATTCTTGGCTTGCATCTGTAGGCCAGCCTTGGGGCTCAAAGTCCATCCCAGATTCTTCCATACAGCTCTCCAGCATGGCCAACATCCCCAACAGTTGACCCTCATACTCCACCATGGTGTCACTCAGTTTGTTTCCAGCTGAAGTGAGAGGCATTGTGTTTTGATGAGAAGCTTCTGTGCTGGCTCCACACCTGGTAATGATGGGGCCCAAGTCTTGAGACTGGCCTTGTGTTGGCTGGTTTTCTGTTCCAGCTCCATCCATATGTACGTCAATGTAGCTTGTGGAAAGATATGCTTGGGGAGAAATACTTGTTTCTCCACAGCTCTCCATTGCGTCTTCCTCTTTGGTGTGGCTATGAGTTGATTCAGTCAGGCTTGTTTCATTGTAAGTTGCTGAGAAGTGAGAACCAAAGGGGATACCAGTGCGCTTCTCACAGCTTGTCAGTAAGTTATCCATCTCCTGTAAGTATGGCTTAATTAAAGCTGATTGATTCAGTTGTGTTCCTGTGAAAGTGAGTCCAGATTGTGCCGTGTTGCATTCACTTTGTTCCATTAAGGTTCTGTCTGGATCCGCATCCTCTTCCTTAATGAAGAGAGGCTCGAACCCAGTAGATGAAATGTTATCGTCCTCCATTGGTTTAGCCTAGTTCTTGTAGCCACTTCCGATGTAGAAGTCTCCTTTACAACCGTCTCATCCCTTGACAAAAGCACATGCATATGTTAGACAACCTAGCTAATGCATATTAAGCATGATAGCTGTATTTGCTGGCAGTCGTCTTGCATGTCACAAATACAAGGCCTGCCCTGATGACATGCCAGCAGTGGAGTTGGGTTAATATTTTGGCCAGACGTCTGTGTAAGTTATGCTGATGTCATTAGCACATGTAGACATGTAGAGGTGGGCAAGGGGGCAGTTTTAGCAGATGGTATGCTACCAGCAGCTGTCCTGCAAGGCTACACGCGCCAGGGACCAACTGACTGCTTGGCAATGATCAGACACACACCTCAAACAAGCATTCACATGAAAACTGCAACACTACTTATATAAACTATATACAAAGGACTTTCGTCTGAAGCTCCAACAAGTGGCATTACATAGATTACATTAGAGAGCATATTATCATAACATGTCATTGTGCTAATGGATGGGCATGATACATTATCCCCTGGTGAATAATGTAGCTGTAATTTCACCCTTTGAGGTGTTTGCCAATACTGGCCAGAGACTCCCAGAGTGTAAATTGATCAAATTGACCCAATACTGTTACCGGCAGAGATAAGTAATGTAGAAAGGGCATTGAAGACAACTGTGACATTCATTTGATACCTGCTGTTTTCTGTCCAAAACCTCCTCGACCAAAGTTCGAAACGCATCTTTAGCATTTGTATTAAACAAGGTCAGATCATACGAATAATATGAGTCCTAAAGTCTACAAGACTGGACAGTGTTGTGCTATGCATGACTGACTAAAGCCCTGGGGAAGACATGATAGTCACCAGCTGTCTTGCTGCAGGCCAGGCATGGGCACAAGACACATTCCTTTAGACCTCCAGCACCCAAATACAGTACTGGCCTATATCTGAGAGCATTCTAAACACTTAGTTTTTGTCTTTTGTGTGTGTGTGTGTGTGTGTGTGTGTGTGTGTTTGTGTGTGTGTGTGAGATACACTTTGTTTTTTTAACTACTAAATTAGTTCGGAGTTAGTTATTTGGAAGTTGGGAGCAGCAGGAATGGTTAGTTTTGGGATTTTCTTCAGGGACTTTCATTCAAATTTGAACAACATCAATTACACAAATCATCATATGTAAACATGAAATATAATAGTACTTACGTCTGTGTGTATGCTTGTTTCTTTTGCCTTTATGCAGTATCCTCAGGATGAATTCATTAGAAATCAGTTGCGGTTCAAACGACAAAGCAAAGTGAGCGGCAAAGAGTGAGCGGGAGCAGTGTGTGCAAATGAAGGGGTGTGAAGACAGTTGACCCAGCCTCCTCTCTCTCTCAGTCAGTGTGCTGCTATGTGTGACCATGACTACCTCAGTTCTGTTTATGTTTATTAATAAACACTGGGCTGGGCGAAAGAGGAGCCACAGCCAGCAGTATCAACCCGAGAGGCATAAAGGATTTGCCAAAATGGCCCCTTTAAGAATTATACTTAACACTTGGTAGCCTTATGTAGTTTATAACCAGTTTGTCTAATTTTATATTTGTTGGAAGATATGAAAGGACCTCACAACAACCTCTCTGAAAAGTGTTTTTATTGTCCGAAAACTTGCATTTTCATGACTCTAGTCAAGTCATGTGTGACATTGTTGATGTACAAGGAGTAATTTGTCACAGTAGTTTCAGATTAAATTAAAGGTGTAACTGCAATAGAAAGCACAATCAAATAAATACATGGGTAAATGTTTCATCAGTTATAAGAAAGGTTTAGTAAGGTCATTACTTTTTGCATCAGCAGAACTTGCAGCACACAGACATCTCTTAGTTCTACCTCGGAGTGACTGGTGGAGTTACAGCTGGATGCATTTATTATGGCTGTTGAGAGGCGTGTGTGTGTGTGTGTGTGTGTGTGTGTTAATGATGAAAGAGAACATGGCTCCAGGATTCCACCCATGGCTCCTCATTATCAAGTCTTTAAATAGCACCCCTCACTTTACTGTCCGCTTCCCACGGGAGGATTGGTTTTCCCCTAAACTTGTGACCCCAACAATGGACCACAGGTGGTCTTCTGTAGGACTGAGGAGAGGGCAGAGAGGATGAGACAGGACTGTCAAAGACATGAAAAGATGTGGCAGCTGTAGAAGAAAGGAATAATGTTCAAGGAATAAAGGAGCAGATGATGGAGATGATGAAATGCTAAGAGAAATTATATTTTTTTACTCCCAAAACATACCTTTTTTAGGCACGTTTTTGCCTTAATTTTCATATTTCCTAGCTTTCATTAAACACTTTTTGAATATTTCTTAAAGGTGCCCTGCCACACGTATTGCATTACTTTGTGGTAATGCCTAAAGTTCTACCATGCACTTGACATTTTTTTGTGGAAAAAATGCCTTGGTTACCTTGTTTCAAGCCATTCTATGTGGTATAGAAAGTCTGCAGGAAGACTCTGATTGGCTAACAGCTAGCCAATGAGAGCCTGGCTATCAGCATCCTTTACCCAGCGCAACTGGGCAAGCTCATGAATAGTAATGAGCTCATGCAACACCATGTAAGACTGACCAGCTTTTGTAATTGGCCTGATTTCTCTGCTTATTTCTTTTCAGTGTTTAGAGCTGACAGAGGAGGTAGCAGTTCATAACACATATGGACCTAACACATTTCAAAAAATACAAGGATAAAACGGTTTTGTGTGGCAGGGCACCTTTAATAAATAGGGACATATTACAGTCAAATGCCACAAGATGGCCTCACAGTTTAATTTTACCTCAAGTCATCCTAAGGTTAACTTAAAGGGAAATGTTGAGTTTTTAACTTTGAGCAGCCAGTTTAGTTTCAACTTCTCAACCCATTCTTTGTGTAGGCTTTTCTATGAATGCAGAAATGAATTAAATAGTCATGATTAAACTATAAATACAAGATTAAAGCACTAATATTGTAGCACTTATATTTTAACAAGACTAGATAACAGACATTACCTTAATGCGGTGGATAAGTGAACACCTTTGTCTATCTAAGATGAATTTACTGTAAATTCAACTTTAGAGTACTTACATGACCCTTTTAACGGAATAAACCTTTATATGCAGTTAACACCCTATAAAATAATGACGGTAATTCCTTTGAGATTCTGATTCCGTGTTTCCATGAAAAAATGTCATGTTTATCTAATTCCCCCTTGTTGACCACTGTGACTGTGTTTTGGCAAGCCTAGGCTTTTGGGAGAGAGATGGTAATTTACATAAAGTTATGTCCAGGGATTAACTGTTTCAACACACTGTTCAACTCTGTTGTGCTAATGCACACCCACACAGCCTCACAACCTCACTTGCCTGCTATAAAAATCTTTTCAGTTCTTTCTATCATTTCCTCATAGAGGATGGAGAGTTCAGCAGTGTGTGTGTGTGTGTGTGTGTGTGTGTGTGTGTGTGTGTGTGTGTGTGTGTGGAGTAGGACAAGGGGGAAACCAAATATTTAAGGGGGCGTTGTGGTTGAGGACTGAATGTCCCACTGAGACCACATGCTGGACATTAACTTGGACTGGTCTGTTAGTGTCTGCTTAAATTTGCAGTACTGTCCAAACTCACCAGGACATCCTGTCAGTGTGTCCTCCTGTTTCTCTTCTCTCCATCCCGGATCGCTTAGGTTGTCAATGTTTATTTTTATTTTTATTTTTTCCTGGGTCACTAGTTTCCTTTGGTATATTGTGGATATGTGGAACATACAGGGTCTCTTACATTAACATTGTTTAAATGTAAACCTTTATTGCCATTTCGGGCTGGCAGCACAGTATTTCACATTATTATTTCTTGGCTCAAAATTGGACTTTGGTGGAGAACCACCTATGCAGAACAGCATGCAATGTATTATTTACTAAAATCTGTTCTGGGATCATCTGTTTAGTGTGTTTTCCAACACTTGACTGGTGGACACATTAAGTCAAGTGCATCTTCATAGTACAAAATGTGCATTTGGTCTATTGTTTGCTCTTAAAATGTTTTTCCAAGAATAGTTTGGGGAACTGAACCATTGCGTTTCATCTGAAAGCGTTTCCTATGGGTGGTTCCATTTTGGTTGCACTCATGGTTTTATACAATACAGGTGGTCTCACCACATTCCGCCTTCAGGGATTTTAAGATTTTTCCTTGTCTGATTTTGAAATGAAGTAAGGTTAAGACATCGCTGCTAAATAGTAGCAATAAAAAATGAAATAGCGCACATCTAACACCCAAACAAACCATCGTAGATACACTGGTAGCACAGCAAGTGTTTAATTGAGAGATGATTTGACTTAGAAGACAATCCAGCTGTCACAGTTTTTGTTGTGTATAGTATGTATACACATATATATGTATAGTATGTTGTATGTATGTGTAGGTCAACTAATATATGACCTAAAATATGACCCACCAGCCTGCATGTACAGCCAAAAATAGTAGCAGCCACTGCATCCAACATGCATTGTTTCTTATGGATACATTAAAGGAACATGACGACTTATTGGGACTTTGTCTTATTCACCGTAACCCCCAGAGTTAGATAAGTCCATACATACCCTTCTCATCTCCGTGCGTGTTGTAACTGTCTGACGCACCCACCGCTAGTCTAGCTTAGAACAGATCCTGGAGGTAACCGGCTCCAACTAGCCTACTGCTCCCAATAAGTGACAAAATAACGGCAACATGTTCCTGTTTACATGTTGTGATTTGTATAGTCACAGCGTGTACAAATAATAAGGTCACATGAGACACAGCCATCTTCTAACCGTATACATACTGGGAACTATATTCTTAGAAAGGCGAAGCACTGCTACTTCTGCTACTTGGGCGGAGTGATTTGCTAGCAGCACACGAGAAGCCCCGTGGTGAGGAGCAGAGAGTTCGCCTGGAGTTCACTCAGAGTTGGAGTAATAGAGTCAACAATTACTAGATAGTAAAAGCATAGTGACCTTGTTATTTGTACACGCTGTGACTAAATCACAACATGTAAACAGGAACATGTTGGCGTTATTTTGTCACTTATTGGGAGCAGTAGGCTAGTTGGAACCTGTTACCTCCAGGATCTGTGCTAAGCAAGGCTAGCGCTGGGGGCCTTACAAGACGCACGGAGATGAGGAGGGTATGTATGGACTTATCTAACTCTGGGGGTTACGGTGAATAAGCTAAAGTCCCAATAAGTCGGCGTGTTCCTTTAAGTTTGCATATGGTAATCCATACTGATGGAAAAAACAACCAACTGAAATATTCAAAAATGCCAGAAAGAAAAAGTATCAAGACTTAACAATACATACATGTGCTATGCATCAGTGGGAACACCAACATCTGTATAGATTTTGAAAACAGGCCCACAAAACAGTCAGTGCTATACAGGAAAATCAAAGAAGGACAAGTTTGTTTGTCAGTTACACCATTTCAGATCAGATAGTGGTAAACATTTTCTTTACAGGAAGGGCACCTTAACAACTATTTATTGTGGTTTATTGCTCTTTCAATTTTCTCAGTTGGTCTGGGGGCTTTGAACTGATAACAAACACTTTTCCGAGCTCTAACTTTGTTCTCTCACTCTGTTGTTCCCTGCTGTCTGTCATGTCTTACATTATAAAGCATTGGCACTATGGCTAAGTGTGTTTTAATGACAGTGACCTTATCGGGTGTTTATTTTAAAGAGAGTGCCTCTGCTACACCATTGTCAGCAGCCATCTTCTTACTGTCATCAGCCACCCAGTTGGCTTTTCATGGTCTTAAGGGATCACTTAATATAATAAAGTAGGGGCCCCATATCCTTCTTCAGTGTGTTTTTCCACTGTTCTGGATTAAGAATGTCCTCTATGTAAAGATGACAGTCACGCTTACCCTTAAAAAGACACAGAGCAGCTACAGCTTGTTCCCACAGCGCTTTGATTAGCTTTTCTTTTTTTTTTTATCTCATCCAAAACTCTTTTCAAACTAGGCTACTTCTCTTTGAAATCACAATGTAGTCTTTGTCGTTTTACAGTGTTGGGACAGGGCTATTGTATCAACCTTTTCTGGTAATTGTTTATTGTTCAGTGAATCACCTTTACACAGCCACAACCAGTTCCCGTGAAGGAATACTGCAAATGAAAGCAGCTGATATAGAGAGATGAGATCACACTTTTAGTCAGTGAGGATCATACTGCGAGTGCAGTCTTGGGTGACAGACTTTATCTACAGAGTGAACAGTGTCAACAATTAAACCATTAGGAGATATTTAATGTTACGAAATCTTTAACCGTACAGACTCGGTTTAAATCAGTGTATTGGAGTTTATTTATTTGTTTAACAGGCTGTTTGTGTGTGTGTGTGTGTGTGTAGCCATAACTCCTAGTTCAAGAATTGATTTGTATCAGTAGTGGTTGGAGGATTCAGTGACTGCAGAGGCATTGTCGCAAAAGCCAGATGTATTGTTCACTTGTTTTAGGAATATTTTTGCGGTAGCATTGCTCTTGTCAACCAGCTTGGTCCTGACTGAAATACCTCAACAACTATTTGATGGATGAAGATGACATTTAGTACAGATATCCATGGTGCCCAGAGGACAGATCCTTATGACTTTGGTGATCCCTTGGCTGATTCTGTAGCGCCAGTAACAGGTTAAGTTTTTCACTTATCGCCACCATAAGGTTGACATTTGTGGTTTTCGAGTGAAATGTCTTCACAACTATTAAATGGGTTGCCATGACATATGGTACAGACATTCATGTCTGATTACATAAATTGTAATCACTTTGATGATCCTTTAATTCCTCATCTAGCGCCATCATCAGACTAAAAAGTCCAGTGTTAACCAAATACCTGCAAAACTAATGACATTCCCATCAGCCTCAGCTGATTATAGCACTACTTACTGCATCAAATGTTAGCATGGTGACAAACCAAACTAAGATGTGTTAGCAGTTAGCTCAAAGCACTCTGCCAAAGTACAACCTCACAGAGCTGCTAGCATGGCTGTAGACTCATGGTCTTGTTTCAACATTATTATACGTGGATCTAAGTTGGTTCCAACAAGTACAACACATTATCCACCACAGTAGTCAGTATAAATTGTAGCATTCCTCTGGTCTTACTCATTTCTCTCCAGTAGAGGCTCACCCAGCTCTCGCTGGTGCTACTTTTAGCACAATCATCTATCATAAAGGCTCCAAGAGGACACTGTTCACCTGAAGCTTGCTCTAAACCCAAACATATTAAGCTTAGATGTAAAGTTAATGTTGTTACTGCTATGAGTCATTGGCTAGTGTGTGTGCAGTATGTGTTGATGTGTCCTTTTAAGATGATTAATGGTGTGATGTAAATGTTAGTTTGAGGTACTACAGTAAACATTAAGATTGCTTCCTATAATCAAACATCTTTTATGACTTTTCAAAAGTAAAAAAATAGTTTCTAGCACACTCCTAAAAGCCTTTAAGTTAGGCTGCAAAAATATGTTCTCAATCCCTGTTGTTTTCAGAAATTGTTTCACCAGAGAGAATCCCCACTCTGTTTTCAGTTCTCTTAATTAGACGTTGTGTGAGTGCCAATCCTGTTATTTCAATAAAGAAAATTTGACAGAGGTCACCTCAGGTTTCCTGGCTGTGACGTCAGTGCCTCATTTAAACGACCCCCCGGAGAGAGTGAAAACAGGCAGATCGTTCCTCTGCAAAAGGAGAGAGGGAGAGACAAAGAAAGAAAGAAAGTGGAAAGGCTGGATGGATGGAAACTTGTGGGCTGTTTTTGTCCAGTCCCAAACAACCCAGCAGCAACCACACCCTCTCAGGAATTCCTGCTGCAAAAATATTTCATGTCATGTTTTTAAAAGAGCAGTTCACCCTTACCATTACATGTTCAATGCTTTCTTACTTGAAAAGCCTCATTGATGCATAAAAGGATTTATATGGAACAACCATATATTGTACATTGCCACTACTTCATTACTGCACCATGGTAAAATCCCAGATGAACGAATATTCGACAATAATGCCCCACATTGATTAGTAGTTTTCCCGCGATGGAATGTAGCAGTCAAGGCTTCCGTCATACAGAATTGAGCGTGATTTCTTCGAAAGTAGGTTGGAAAAACGATAGACGCTGCCAGGTCAAAGTGCCTCTTCGGCTAAGTATTCTCCATATCAAAGTGACAGAATAGCTAAAAAGAAAATTAAACAATTTCAGACTTCTTAATCACAAGTATGTTGTATCTCTACCTAGATATTTCTGCATGGTTTTCATTTGAGTAAATTGTATGTATAAGTCTGTGTGTGTATCTTCATGTGCATATGAATTGTCGGCCAGATGGCTCTGTACACAGCCAGTGTGTTTTGGCTCTGAACACTCCTGGATTCTGAGAAATACTTTACTGTCCACTGTGCAGACAGTTTCACCCTGAACATCGGACACATAGGGCTTTGTATGTTTGCTCTGACTCTGTTTTATTATTTAAACTTTTTGTAAAAACACAAGATCCAGTGTAAATGGTCATGGACCATTTATAACATTTATTGTACCCTTTATTTAATTTATGTCTGTGTATGTATGTCCAGGAAGGGTCAACTTAAAGCAAGAAACATCAGCAGGCCAGCTTCAACTTGTCCAGGCAGAAGCAAAAACTGATTGGCTAATAAACTTTGATGGATGGCTTAAGCGTCACAAAGCTGATGTATGACAGGGTTACACACACATGGATATCCCACCCATCTCCTTTAGATAGTATCAGACAGATAGAACCACTAATCTAGGGTCAACATCAAAATGTTAAATCACAGCTTTTAAGTTCAAAGTACTAGAGCTAAAACTAAAATTGTGTTTAGAGGCCCTTTTAAAGCAGCAGTTATCAAGTTATCAACTCATTAAGGCGGTGACACACCAACCCGATTATCGGCCGTCGGACAGTCTTGCGAGGTCGGTAACCCGAGTCTGTTTGGTGTGTTCCTTGCCGTCGTCAGTCGGAGGAGCCGCCAGTGTTCATTTGGGCCGATTTGACATGTTGAATCGGCCAGTGGGCAGTCGGACTCAATGACCAATTACCGGAAATGACGAGCGGGATGAGCGTGACGAACGCCTCTCAAAATCTGACGAAAATCTTTCAAACTGACCTTTGTCGATCTGAAATGAAGACAGATTCAGCAACTGCATGGCCTATTTCTCACTTAAAATGTTTTCAGAAACACGTTTCGGTGAACTATTTTCATAAAATATGAGATCGTATTCCGAACGAGCCGCCATAACGGTCTGTTTTGAAATTCGGGAGAAGCCAGACCCACTTGACGCGTTCGTCCAATCAGCTGCCGGTTTTCATTTTTTTGGCGACAATACAGATTAGCGCTGCCTGCTGTTATGGAGACGTATTACGCCTCGTGCACGCGCTGAACGTACGCTCAAGTCGGCGTCGCTTCGGTGTGTTCCGAGGCACTTTTTTTGACCAACTCGGGGAGACTTGTCGGGTTGGTTTGTGAGAGCCTTTAGTGACAGCAGTAAATATAGTTTAAAATATGGCAATGTACACTGCATTGTTTCTGGATTATAGGTATGGAATGACAGAGTGGTAACTTTAATAGTCACATACTGCAGTGTTTCAAGGCTATTGCTTTGTTTCACAGTAGAACTTAACAGCTAGTAAGAAAATGACCCTCCTTTAGCCTAATTGTCTCTGTCGTCTGGCTGTTGGACAGAATTGTTCCCTAGAGGCACCATAAAACAGACAACAGCCAAGCTTCATTTTCAGCAGGTTCAACCCATATTTTTTTTACTTTCCTGTCCTCCTGATCTCATACTCTCTAGAGACATGACTCAACAATATTTCCTCTACTTTCTCCCTTTTTTTGTGAAGGCAATAAAATGTACACCTCCATCCTGCTCTTACAGCCTTATAACCTAGTATTTTTGAGTCTCCATTGTAGCCAGGTCAGAGGAATGTGGTAGGGACAGTGAGTGGCCTTCCCTACCACCGAGGAAAACAACATGTCTGGACAGGGAAAACTGAAGTGCAGTGGGGTCGGAGCATTGCATTTACTTTCTCTTTTACTTTTCACTTTTGAACTACTTTGGTTTGTTTATTCCTCTTTTCATACCTCTTTTTCAACCAGAACTCACTGCCAGCAGACACTGTAACATCTATTCTAGTCATAGGCTGGTGAGACAAAGCTGTCTCTGTTGCACAGAGGAATCCTCTTTGTGTGTTTCACAGCTGAGTATCAACCTGGAACCTCTCCCTCTTCTCTCTAAAACTATTATCTATTATTACATGCCTCGCTTCTCTGTCTGTCCTCATTTCTCTCACCTCTTTCCACCCCTCCCATCCTTGACATTATAAATAGTGGGCTGTGGAATGTAACTTTAGAGTTTTGTTCTTTTTCAGCGCTTTCGATTACTCTTTGGTTCTCAGAAATGCATTTGAGGATGCACTAGAGGATAAAACATGCACACACTTGTTAAAAAGTTAACTAAACTAAACAACAGATAAGTGTAGTTGAGACCTGTTTTGGTGGGTTTAAAAAAAAAAAGAAAGTAGTTTCAGTATTGTATGCTGTTGTTAGAGGAATGGACATAGAGAACCAATCGGTGCAGAAAGAATGTGTCTGTGGCTGGACAAAGGCAGGTCGGGAATGATAATGCTGGTCCGAGAGAGCTGGGCTTATCCCAACCGGGCATATGGATTTCCTGCCTGTAACCTTCTTTCAGTCATATCTAACACAATCACATACACTAGAACAGTGGTTCCCAACCTTTTTTCCTTGGCGCCCCCCCTATTTATGTCTAAGAAAAGCTGAGCCCCCCCTCCGAAACCGAAGTTGAGGTAACTTTCCCTTACTTTCTTTTTTGATACAGAGGAGTTATCAGCACTTTTACGTTTCTCCGCCATGTTTCGTTCATAAAATAGTGATGCCATGGCGGCAGGAAAAACGAGGATGCTAGCAGCTAGCAGCTGACCTGATGACAGCAGGGGTCCCAGGTTAAGACGTCCCGGAGGTTTGGCCTACTAAGTAGCCTGCCTACAAGTTTAAGCAAGAACAAAAATATATAGTTTTTATACAGACTTTTGTATACATTATATATTCTAGTGTATTATCATAATTTCTTTAACATGTGCAAATATTTTTTTTTTTTACCTCAACCTCAAACCAGATAAAGAGTTGCGCCCCCCCTGTGATCTTTGCTGCCCCCCTTAGGGGTCCCCGGACCCCAGGTTGGGAACCACTGCACTAGAAGGTTCATGGTGCCATTATTACTGGCAAGGTGTCTAACTGCTCCGGTATATTTTTTTATCTTTGGGCGTTTTATAACAGCTGTATTCTTACACTTATATGCAAAGATAAATGTTGAATTTTCGCATTAAAATGTCTAAAAACAACTAGACCTATGTTACATATTTTGTTGAGTTGTGTACATATATTATCCAAAATGTGTCCAACAATGTTCCACCCCAGAGAAATCTGTAATTTTATTCAAGGACTTGGTCCTTGTCATTTGGTCGCAGTCGCCTGTCCATATTTCATATCCCCTTTGGTCATGCATCAGAGTTGTGGTTGTCCTAAATTTACTTTTTATTAGGGCTGGTCAATAAATCGATATTATAGCGATATATAGATATCTAAAGTTTTGGATATTGTAATATCACACAAGCGTTGTCTTTTCCTGGTTAGGTTACATTACAGTAAAGGGATGCAATATTCTGAACTTTCCAGACTGTTCTAGCTGTTCTTTTATTTGCCTTAACCCACTTAGTCATTATATCCACAACATGATGTGTAGAATCTATCTCCAGGATTGGTTCACAGGAGTTTGAGCATCACCATGGTACATTGGAAAGACTGTAGGAGGGACAACTGATTTTTCTGTTCAAGCCATTTATTTTGCTTTGCACATATTCAGGGCAAAAGCAGATGAGGATTGACGTTTATGGTTTTTCTATAAATGATAAACAGAAAATTACACAAATTACAATACAGTTAATCAATACATAACAAACTTAAAGCTCCCATATTATGCTCATTTTCAGGTTCATAATTGTATTTTAAGGTTGTACCAGAATAGGTTTACATGGTTTAATTTTCAAAAAACATATTTTTGTTGTACTGCACAGCTCTCTCTCACTGCTGCAGCTCCTCTTTTCACTCTGTGTTCAGGTCTCTGTTTCAGGAACAGAGTGAGACATCTCTTCTTCTGGACTATCTTTGTTTGTAGTCGCACATGCACAGTAGCTAGGTAAGGATCATGTTAGCTAGCTGTTTCTCCATCGGTCAGTTACAAGGCAGGATTAGCTGGGAGACTTATTCTAAACAAGGGCACACATGTAAGTAGTTCTTTTGTAGATTATGATGAACTTGTGTGTGTTGTAGCGGTGCTTTGCCATTGAGAACGAGGTAGCATGCTAGCGCTAGCATGCTAACGGTTGCGGTTAGCCAGCTCGTTTCGGCTAGTGATGTAGAAAGCCGTGCAGATTTTGACCAGCTCACCCAGAGACTGAAGGCAGGACACATTCAGAAACCGTATCTCACTCAAAACAGCATGGATGGGTTTTTTTTCAAAGTTTGTATGTGTGTGGAAGCACTAGAGACACAAAATAACACCCCAAATCCCAGAAAAAGTGATTTTTTTTTTCTCATAATATGGGCACTTTAACAATTAGGTACCTAACAAACAATACTTATGATTACTTTAACCCAAGGGGGTGGGGGGTAGGTCTACCACTGCTGAAATTGTAGAGTACTACATAACAGAAACATCATTTGACAATCATTTGACAATTACATAAGAATTTGAACAATCTAAATCAGATTATAAGGATACTTATATTTCCTTAAAAGCTACAATTAAAGCCTCTGACCCCCCACACAGGTGGTTTCAGTTATTCTGGCTGATTAGACCTCTGCTCAGGTTTAAGTGGGCCAGAGCTTAGATGAGAATACATTAGGTCACAAATCCTTTCTACTAATAAGAATGATAAAGCTGTCATTTGTCCTGCCCTAACAGATGCAACAAAGCTAACAGGAGACTCAGTAAGATGTCAGTCATTCAGTCTATACACACCCACACCGTCCTGGGAAGAGAGCTAATCAGCCAGATAAACTCAAAACACCTGTGTGGGTGTTCAGGGCCTTTAACAAATCATGTGCACTGCACACTTATACACAATATTATTTCTGTAGCCTCAAGGCAAACAGGCAAGGTGACATGTTATAGCATTTACCAATACATACTGGTCAAGCATTAAATCACATCCAATTCACAAATAACCATTAAAGTAACACAACATACGAAGAACGCAGTAAACTCACTTTATCACGCACAACCGTAGGCTTTTGTCTCTGAATCGTGGGGACAGAGGGCCCTCACATGCTGCTTCATGTTGCTGCTGATGATTAGGAGTGAATGAAGTCAGGTGAGTATGGACCGTGATTAGGAGTGAGTGAAGCCAGGTGAGTATGGACCATGATTAGGAGTGAATGAAGTCAGGTGAGTATGGACCGTGATTAGGAGTGAATGAAGTCAGGTGAGTATGGACCGTGATTAGGAGTGAATGAAGTCAGGTGAGTATGGACCATGATTAGGAGTGAATGAAGTCAGGTGAGAATGGATGAGCCCATGCCACGAAAGTGGGCGGAGGGTTGCTGAATAGTATGGCTCTATTCTACATGATGATTATTTATCTAAAATCTCATTGTGTAAATATTTTGTGGAAGCACCAATTGTCAACTCTACAATTCATCCCGATATTGATATTGATGTGTTTAGTCAACAATATAGTGATATTTGATTTTCTCCATATCGCCCAGCTCTACTTTTTATCCAGTTTTAATTCCCATTTGTACGATACACTTTTTTTGGATTTTGGTAGTTTTCAACTATATATTTTAACTGGATGAAGGATTTTAGTCCTCGGACGTCTGGACCTAAAGTTATCAGAAAACAGAAAGAAATAAACAAGCAGAGCAAACTGGGTCTGCTCTATTCAATGTTTCGACTGGTTTCAATCACCTCAGTGTTGGTCAGTTTTAATCACTGGATCAGCCAGAACAAGGGTCAAGACAATGGGTATTTTATCTTTAATCTATCCACAATTGAATTTCAAGAAAATGTATTATACAGTATCATGACATATACAAATAAAATGTAATTATTTGTGATATAGAATTTTATCCATATTGCCACTCCTACTTGTGAGGCACCATTGTGTTTAGTGTATTGTTTTTAGACTTGTCTTCAGGCTGTTTAAGCTTGTTTTGGGTTGTGGCTATGTTTTATATGCACTCAGTATTTCACATACTGCCTTATTTTCTGCAATATTTATCATCCATCATAACAAGGTCCTGTATGTCTCTGTAATTATGTGTTCGTGAATAAACAGAACTACTGCATGTCTGTTTTCTTCCACAGATGATATAGAATTAAGTTAGATGCAAGCACACAGAGAAAGGCTGGATCCAAAACTTGTGCAGTAGTCCTGTTGCTTATATATATATATATATATATATATATATATATATATATATATATATATATATATATATATATATATATATATATATATATATCTTATTCCAGAAATAACCATGTTTCCATGACCATCTGTCTTCCAAACAAAAGTATTAGCATTTTCATGATAGATACATTTTTTTGTCTAGCAGGACTATGGCCTATGAAGGAATTTGGGTGTGCATGTAAACATAGCCAGCAACAGTTGAGCTAGAAAAGTAGAGATGGAAGAGAAAAGACGCCGAGATAAACAGAGTAGGGGAGGATTAGTGATACATTCCCCAGTAGGTTTAGAGTGTTCTGGTGGTTAATGATTTTGTACCTCTTACTGAAAAGGTACAGACACTCTGCAGCTCACTCCGCAGACATGCAGAGGGTGGTTGTTTTCGACGTATCACCATGGAAACGTTAAAACATTTCAAGCTGTTAAGCATGAGTGAACTAAACTATGACTCATTTTAACCCCTCCCAACACACCAGCACACACACACACACACAAACACACACACATCATATGGATTCGCCTAACACTCACACACACAGAAACCTCATCACACAGGGGGGAAAAGCAAATTAACCTTAAATGATTTTTAACAAAGGGACTCTGCCACATGATCTTAATTTGACACACTATTTACTCCCTATATAAGAATCCACTCTTGGCTGAAGATGATTCTTACAATTCTCCATAACGTTTGCTCATGAGATTCAGCAGGAGGCTGCCGACTAGCTCTGAGAGTACTGTATGTGATCTACTTGATGAATGAAGGCCACTAAAGTTGCAGCATATGCGAACCATACTGACAGTGATATCATTAGGTCATGTGCCAGAATTAGCCCAGGAATCTCAACAGGCAGGTAATTTAGCTGCCTCATCACAGGAACTAAATGAAGACAGTGACCCACACCTCACTGTTATTGGGTCAAGCACACCTTGTGAATCTGTTAGGCAATGTTTAGTACACATTATATCACAAATATACACATATTTTTCCATGATAGACTCAGTCTAGATGCAAATGAAAATCTGAATTGAAAATTATTTTCAACCCATCAGTAATCAATAGTAGATGGTGGCTTTAGCTCACAGGTTAGAAAAGCAAATATTTGGACCAGCTAGAAAACTGATTTAAGTGTAAAAAAAAATCTTGTCTCCAGGTTCCCAGGTGCTTTGTAGGGTTTTTATTGTAGCTAATGGAAGCTAAAACCAAGGAAAGGACAGGGCAGTATTATTATTATTATTATTATTATTATTATTATTATTATTATTATTATTATTATTATTATTATTATTATTATGTTTGTACTTTGCATGGCTATGTATTACATCTTTAGACATTTCTACTGGATCTCTGCTCTAATTAAGTTTACTGCTCTATTTAAGAGTCTGTAGTTCGGTTTTCTCCTGTGATGTAGGTTGTTTGTGTTGGTTACAGGGACAGGAGAGGTGGCTGGGGGTTTTGTCAGTTCTTTGTGGTTTCTGAAAGAGGTTAATGGCAGTCATATGTCAGATCAGCTAGTGCTCTTTTAAGTCCTGATTATAGATCAAGACAAGTGAACATGCAGCAGGATAGCATACATGTTCAGTCTACTGTCCTTGGATAAAGATATTACAATACTAAAAGGAGATACTGTGCTGTCCCCTTAACATAGATTATACTCTACATTGAATGAAGGCTCTTGTTGTTAATTGACAAATTGTATTGTAGACTGTAGTCACAGCCATGTCTCAGTTTGTTCTCTCAAGGCTGTGACACCTCCTCCTCCAACTCCTGCCTCCCCTTCCTAACCCCAGTGGGTCTCCTCTGCATTCAAACCAGATGAGCCAGTCCCGTGACACAAACATATCCACTCCACCCACTTATGTTCTGACAAGTGTCTCCCCCCACCCACCCACACATATACAGTGATGTCAGCTTGTCTCATCCCCGCACAGTGCAATTTGAAACTCACTTCCGAGTTCAGTGGTAGAGCTTGTATGTTGAGAATGAGTACAGCTGGTCAATACTTAAAGGTGACTGGCCCCTTGTGACTCACCTGTTTGGCTGATTTTGTGTGTGTGTGTGTGTGTGTGTGTGTGTGTGTGTGTGTGTGGGTGTGGGTGTGGGTGTGTGTGTGTGTGTGTGTGTGTGTGTGTGTGTGTGGGGGGGGGGGTATCAGGTTTACCTGTCTGCACAGTGACAGAAAAAGAGCCACTCCCTCTTACCTGCAGAAACACTGCTGAACCTCTTCACCTTTTGCCGGGCCACCTTCCAACACTGGACTGCTCAGCAGTTTCCTAGGGAACTTTGTCATCTTATATCCTTTTAAATATCATTTTTGAACTTCAGGAGAAAAACTTTACACTTGTCCTTTCTGTGAAAGCCAGGCTTTCTGTCTTGTGTTTTGGATCATAGAGTAATATATCTATCTGTGGACACACTGGTCCGAGGTGTGTATTTTTCTTTCTGAGCTGCTATGATGCTTCGTGACCCAGGGGTTTCCCTCCTGAGGGAGACTGGGATGACTGCACCTGATCCCTGGAAAGGAGGCTAGGAGAAAAGACAAAAAGAAAAAGCCTACAGCAGGATAATAAACTGCTAATGACGTATGCAGCTTAAGTGAAGGACTCAATACTGAAGCTAAGATGCTAACTACCAGCTGTTTGGAACGTGAGGAGAAGCAACTAGTGCTGAAATGGTGGGGCTAACTCCCGACTGTGAGAGGTGGGAGGAGAGGCTGGTTCTCATACAGAGGGAGGGACTCAGAGAGCATGGAGCTTCATTCACTCTGCTAAAATCACACACACACACACACACACACACACACACACACACACACACATGCGCTGCAAAGCTGTTCTCAGGCTGAGAGAAAAGAGGGGAGCGGAGGAGAGGACTGCATGCTCTCTGAGTAAGTTGTATACAGTAATGTCCTGTCTGACCATTTTACAGCCAATATTTCATATTGTTTGTTAATGTGACACAGAGGAAGCAGATGAAGTGCATGTGTTCATCTACGTTCTTTAAATGTGTTTTATGAAGTTAAAAGTATGCATTCATGCAAGTAATTTTCCTCTGCTAGTGTTATTGAATTGAACTTCTTTCTCTTCTCCGACTCACCCATATACACTTTTCTGCTGATATGAACCACATGTCATGCACACACACACACACACACACACACACACACACACACACACTCTCCCTGGGGCTTCTCTTCTACGTACACAAAAATGAGAGAATAGAAAAAGGCGGAGTGGGGGCGGACGAGTGGAGGGAAAGTAGGACAATGTGGGAATGCTCTTGATACATTGTTAACAGTTAGGCTGGTATATTTTCCCGTTCTAACCTCTGATTTTATTTTCATTTCAATTGTTTCCTTTTTATTTGTTAATAACCCTATCTGAGACTGACTTATTTCCCTTAATCTCCCTATTCTAAGGAAATCTGCTCTTCTTTTTTGTGTTTTTTCTTGCTGTCTCACGTCACTCTGTCCTCCCTCTCTGGGTTTCATTTTTTAATCCGATTTTTCTGTTTTTCCATCTCGCCCTCTCTCTCTCTCTCTCTCTCTCTCTCATTCTGTTGATCTCAATGTTGTCCCAGGTGGTGACAGACAGGAAAAACAAAGACGCTGAGTGAGGCCAAAGAGGGGCCGAGGGGTTCATCAAACCCTGGAGAGCAGGGAGGTTTCAGATCCTGTGACCTGTTCCTGATAGAAGACGCACTGATCCAGGTGGAGGTACCAGTCCTTAGCTCCCAGGACCAACCTCCAGGATGTCCCGGAGGCGGTCTACAGGGGACCTGGTGCCCAGGGACATCACTGAGATCTTAGCCCGGGAGGCGAGGGTTCAGCGTGGGCAGAAGAAGCAGGGTAGCTCCCTGGGGCAGGCCTTCAGCTGGTTAAAGGGGAGCCGGAGGAAGAAAAGCCTCAGCAATAGGCTGAACCAAACTGGTATTAGTGTAACGGACGCTAAACTGGGACTTCAGAATCATGAACCTGCAATAGGTGAGTAGGTCAAGACTTTATACTTAACCTTTTTAATTTTAGGTGTATAGCTTGTGCTTTTATAGAGAATTACAATACATAAGACATATTTACCTACTACATCACTGAAAATGGCCCCCGAGTAAACATCAAGACTTTTGTTTGACCATCAAAGGCTCATTAAGTTTAAGTTAAGTTGAAGAAAAAAATCCAGTAGAGGAGGCTTTGTGTTCTTTCACAAAATTCAGCACAACATTGAATTCACTCATTGTAGTTTATTCTGTATTTATGAACCGGAAAAAGCACATTTTATATGTGAACTAGTACAGTTATCAATCTGTGATGTCACAAATGCTGCGCTAATCAATATTTTTACTTTAAACCTACATTGTGTAATTTTTTGAGTTGATTCTTAGCTAAAACCCCTTTGCTCTTTTACAAATATGTGCTCATTCATGTGTAATTACTTCCACCAACTAATCAAAGTATTCTCGTAAGCGTAGAATCTGCCATTCGGAATCATTCAGAGTACATGACGAGCGAGTCTCTCCAATGACAGCAGCCATGTAGCGCCTCCATCTTTTAAATACATTAGCCAAAGAGGGACATACCTCCGCATTTCGCCCTCTTACACCTATTGGCACCGTGACGAATGCCAGGGGGAGATTACTCGCCAGGGAAGCGAAAAAGAGAATTAAAATGACAACGCGACAGGCAAGCAAGAAGACAAAAGTTAATATTAGAGTGGCTAGAACAGCTGCGTGTAAACGATGGAGAGAGCTAATTTCCGGTTCGGCCGCCGTAGAAGGAGGGGCTAGAAAGTAATGTTCAGTTGGTTGTCATATACAATTTCACCGCTAGATGGGAGAAATTCTTACACAGTGTAGCTTTAACAATAGATCAAATGACGTGTGTAATGTGAAAGCTGACGCTCCTAGTGACGAACCCACAGAGAATTATCACCCCACTCTGCAGTTTCTCCCAGCTCTACTGAGCGTTTTATCGTCTTTCAGCTAACTGTTTTGGTTTTATGGCCCGCAACTTTACTGTTTTGGTTCACTCTCTCCGCTCTCATTGAACCTCATTTTTTCAGAAAACAACTCTGATAAAACTTTTAGCAGCTGAATGGTTATGTTGCCCCCCGTCTGCTGGTAAATTAAAATGTACAAGTATTAGCTAATGTTTGCCATTACTGTATAAGGTCATAAACATGATGTCAGTGTTGTGTTTGCAGCTTTTTGTGCTATCCCAACAAAGCCAAAAAGATCAACGATTGCAGGTTTAGGAGAAAACCACTTAAGATGTGAAAGAAACTTTTTTCAAACCAGGAAATGTATTTTGTTCTTCAGTAAAATGACCAATGATAACAATAAGAGAAGTCGATGCACTGTCTCTAGTGCGTCGAGGTCTCTGTCAGGATGGATATTCCTTGTCACGGTTCAGTTTAGATGCGGATCAGAGTTTTTAAGCCACGGTTTCGTTGTTTGGCAACTCTACTGTATAATTCTGTCCTGTTTTGTCTCGATGCCACGATCACAGACGGTGTGGTCATGATGACATTTAGGAGAAATGTGTTGACTTTTGGATTAAGATGGAAAGGTTATAGGGATTTTGTTATCGTCAGGACATCAGTCTGCACATACACGTAGACTGACACAGGGGCTAATCCCCCTTTCTGTTTACTGATGCGTTTGCTTGGTCGGCAGCACAGAGATTACCCACAGTCCCCATTTCCTGTTTTTGTTCAACTTCCAAAGCAATCCCTTGCTCTTCTGTCATTGTGTGTGTGTTACTGTAGTTACTATCCAACAACTCTTGGAAATCCAGATTCATAGTCTTTCAGTCCTTGTTTGGTCTTTTGTGGTTTTTGTGCTCGTTCCGCCTAAAAAGTACTTCCATGATCCCATATTGTGCCTTACATTGTGGTTTTCTAAGGTCCTTGGAGAACCATGAATACTGGAAGGGTAACAGACAGTGACTCCATTTGAAACCAAAGATTAACTAGTAGTAGGGCTAATAATTCCCCAGCAGAGGATGTGGCCAAAGGCTGATGGTAAGAATCTGTGGGAACCATATTTCTTTGGCATTTTGTCTCAGTGATTTTCTGATTATAAGACTCAAGAGGACCACTGTCAAGCATGTCCAAGAAACAGATCGCAGACAAGGGTCCAACTGTAACCGCAGACGCTTTAACTATTAGTTAGAAAGTTTTATTTAGGAGAGAAAATCGGTGACATCTGAAAAGCAAAAAATGGAAGTTGTTTTGTGCTAATTCCTACAATATTCCAAAATGCAGCTGTGAATCTTCGCCGTCAACATACACAGGTGGTCTGTAGCCGTTTGACAGAAAGATCCGTTCCTAAAATCACCAGCAAGAACAGCCGGTACATTCTGTCTCACCTGTGTGTGTGTGTGTGTGTGTGTGTGTGTGTGTGTGTGTGTGTGTGTGTGTGTGTGTGTGTGTGTGTGTGTGTGAGAACAAATTGTTAGGTTTTCATTGTCTTGTTTTCTTTGGCACTTTGTCTCCTACAGAGAGAGAGTGAGGGAAGCCTGTCTTCCCACCAGTAAATAATTGGTGCATTGCATCTTTATTATTCTCTTGCTGCGGTTCATTTTCCCTGAACCCGCTGGGTGACTTTACCAACCTGACAAGACAAAGCATAAAACTCTTCAAACTAAGACAACTGTCACATAGACACAGATACTCACACACATCATCATAGGCCACTTGGTCTATTCACTACTGATGTACTACAATACTTGGAATCCATACGTTTTATTAGTTAATTCTGACATTAACCAAGAAACTGGATTCACTTACTAATACAAGTTTCTGTTTGACGCAAGCTGTTTAAGCAGTGACCTGTTCTGTCCTATCGTAATACCAGTGTCATTGTCCAACTAGTTTCAGCTGCTGTTGACTCTTTCAACAAAATCTCCTGAACCAGTGACTGCATTTAGAAACTAGAAGGGCACTCGGAGAGCGCAGATCTCCTCCAAGGCCATTCCTTATCTCACAATGTTAACGAAAGTGCAAAATAGTTTGTGTGTCCACCCCCTGATTTGGATCCGCTCTAAAATATAATGAGTTCTTCCTAGGCCAATGCTACACCCTTCCACCAAGTTTCATGAAAATCGGGCTAGTAATCAACTCAATCAGTTGACATAAGCAACATCATAAAAGTACCCCCTAATTTCTACTTAGTAACATTTCTGCAATATGTAATGCCCTCAGAAATTCCCACAAGGAGCAAAATAAATCAAACAATGTATTGCCTTTGCTCAAATGATAACAGATCTTAATCACAGTTATGCAAACTCTACGACAGTGATGCAAATTGATAATGCTTCATAAGTGAATAACATAAGAAATATAGGAAAACACAGGAAACAACTTTAGATGCATGTTTGTTCTTGTGTATAGACATTTGACACGATGGTTCAAATGACAACAGAACACAGTGAATTCTCCCCCAGAAAGAGATACACTGACGCTGTCCTCCTCTGGTGAGCCACTGCGCCTTCTTGTTTCTGTTGCAATGACATGTAACTCTTACTACAGTATAATATGTTGGTATTTGGTCTTTGTTGGTGGGTTTACATTGGCTGTGTCATCCCTGCATGACTGACTCAGATCTGCTCGTCTGTGATCCAGAGCTCTGCAGTCCAGTGCTGAAATAGAGATTCCTGTCCTATAAAAAAAATAAATAACACTCTTTCATGTGCTGAATTCCTGAGAGCCGTGCATCAGGGCGGTTTGTGTGTGTGTGTGTGTGTGTGTGTGTGTGTGTGTGTGTGTGTGTGTGTGTGTGGGTGTGTGTCACTGTCAAGGTCTTAGCGTGTTAGCGTGCATGTGTTTGTGCGTGGTAGCCTGGATGCCAGATTGGACCTAGAGTTATGCGATGGAGAGGAGAGATTACAACGAATCACAAAGCCCCATTCAGCCTTGAGAGGACTCTTAGGGAACACTCTCTCAATGCTTTTTTAATTAGAGCGACTTCTCAGCGCACACACACACACACACACACACACACACACACACACACACACACACACACACACACACACACACACACACCTATTTCTCTTTCTCTCTGATTTTTCAGTCTCTTTGCCTATTCATTACTGCATATTACTGTTTTTCATTTGCTTCTGAGATTGCTTAATACCCTCTATTCAGCACTGCTGTGGGTGTGTTGGTCTTCACTGCTTATTATTGTGTAGTCAGCGTGTTTAAAGTTGTGTGTGGACATCTACAGTGCCTAGTGAGGGTGTGTGACCGAGTGCTACCCTGTATCAGAGGTTATCTGTTTGTGTGTCAGCAGCATATTGCTGGGCTTAGGGCGGCGCCAACCCAGCACCAACACTCATTACATCACCTCCACACACATATACAGACACACACACACACACACACACACACACACACACACACACACACACACACACACACACACACACACACACACACACACACACACAGGGCGTATACAACCCCCACAACTACCTGCTTTGTCCAGCACAGCCCATCTTCGGCTGCTGGCTGTTAGAGCGCTGATGTCATTTTGTATAATCCCTGGGATTCCACGTGTGTGTCCGAGTGTAAAGCCATGTGTGTGTGTGTACGTGTGAGAATACTTTATTGTGTCACAAATGCAGGCCTTGTAAATCTGTTAGTAATGGATCCCATTATTTGCTTGATTTTCTCTATCTGCATGTGTCTGTGTCTGTGTGTGTGTGTGTGTGTGTGTGTGTGTGTGTGTGTGTGTGTGTGTGTGTGTGTGTGTGTGTGTGTGTGTGTGTGGATGCCACATCACAAAACACAGTCAGGGTGTGTAGATTCACAAACTATAATGCAGATTACAGACCTAGCACAGTAATTGAAGAGCAAACATCTCATTACATAGAGAACATTGTATACAGCCTTAGCTCTATTACAGGCCCCAGCTCAGGGCTACTTTAACACAGTTTGACAGGATGAAGGCAGCAAGTGGAGGGCAAAGAAAGGCATGTGGCAGAAAGGGAGGACTGTGAAAGTTTAATGCAACCACACAATGTTCCCTGCAAACATAATTCACCACTCTCTCACTCTCCCACACACACACACACACACACACACACACACACACACACACACACACACACACACTTTGATGAGCGAGGTAATTTCACCTGAGTAAGCAGATACCTCCAGCCCTCATCCATCACCGTAGACCTAAAGCCATGCCGGTGAGGTAAACGTCTCCCAGGCAACGGCATTGAGAAGGCAGTATACAGTGTGGCAGGCACCAATACTGTGTGGCAACAATAGGGTCCATGTCAGAGTGAAACATTAATCGTCTTTCAGGTTGTTTAATGTGAGGATATACAGTAGAGTAGCATGCAGAGATGTGTTGCAGCAGAGTGGGAGAATGAAGAGCGGGTGGAGATAACATAGAAAGAATGGGAAAGCATGATAAGTATTGAGATCACGCAACCCTTTGTTTATCAGATTTAATTTCACACACACAAGCAGACCAAAACACATTTTAAAATATATTTTCACCATATTTCTTGAGAAAAAATATACACATATACGTACTTCTTATGAAAACCCATGCAGATAACACATAGATACACTCACATGTACATAGGAAGGGCTCACTAAAAATGACCGGTAATCAACATCCAAAAGCTGTTTTCCAGAGGTATTGTTTATGGAATAAGAGCTAATGAGTTGTGTTATAGGACATGGAGTGTGTTTGATGCGGCAGTGAAGCAGCTGGAAGACATCAGTGTGGGACTGGGGGTGTGGGAGTCTGTATACACAGGGATATACAACTGATTTACCCTTAAGACTATGTGTGTGGCTCCTGTTACGTAACTTGTTTAAATAGATACACCTATTGAACACTGTTTACCTGATCCAACTGCGCGTTCTCTTTCTGATTATTTTTTTTATGTGATGAGAAGAATAGACCAGTCTTGAGTAAAAGTGACATTCGGGAACATACTGTATATGGTATGTTCTGATGGCTTGGGCTGAGTAAAACATCTTGGAACACTGACCACTTTATCTTATCTCTAAAATGTTTGTTTCTGGTTTTAGCTGCAGTGCCACAATGATTTATCATCCGACTGGCCTCTTGTGGCCTCACAAGCATTAAGCCACATATTTATACTTAGCATGCTGAAGATTCTCTACAAGAACCGTTCAGTCATTTTAGTCTAAGTTTGAAAGTAACAGTAGCAGCAGCAAATTAGACCTGCATATGTACATGTCAATGTCATCTCCTACAAAGAAAGTAATAACTGCAATCATTTTAATTTGCTTCACCTGCAGACAAGCAGTGTTATAGAGGTTTTACATTTACTGTAATGCCTGTATCCCCTGTTGGTGAATGGAGTTATGGGAGGACCTAAAGCTGTTCGACCATCCGACAAGCACTTCTAATGAAGTATCGTCCCGAATTGTATGGAGAGAAAAAATCTACAGTTAAGATTTTCATGAGAACTTAGTAACAGCAGCTACAACAAAAGGAAAACGCTTTCACAGGTTAGATTAAAAAAAAAAACTGGAGGTTCATGTCTGTAGCGGTTGCTCTTGCAGGCCTGTTTATGTTGTAATTGCAGTGTCTTGCCACAAGATGGGAGTGATGGGCGGATGTTGGCAGATTCACTCAATGTGGTAATTAAGCTGAAAAGATTTGTACTAAGGAGAATATATGACATCAATGCCATATAGGTCAATGTATAACGACTGGCAGTATTTTATTTTGCAACTTTAAAAAAAAAAAAAAAAAAAAATGTCCTAATTTAGGCCACTAGCCTCAGACCCCCCCTGGTCTCAAAAAGTACACACAGGAACATTTAGAAAGGTAGAGGCCCTGGTGATGGTCACCCTGACAACCACTTTCCCTGACGACTATTCCCTGACAACGGCATTCCTCCACATAAATGGCTTTTAATTTACGCATGCGTATGTGCACACACACATACACACAGCCTGGCTCGAAATGCTCTCCTTTGAGTTCCCTGCAGCTGTCAAATCCTAAAATCTCTCTTGACAATGACACACACTTTGATCACACTCATATTTAAATGTATCTAGGGCATGTTTGGCACGTTGTATTGCAGCAAGGCTGGGTACAGAGCATCTAACACACACAGAGACACACACTGAGTGCACTCTCATAGCTCTACGACAGTTGAGATAGTGAGCTCGGAGTTCTCGGCCAGCACAAATGTACTGGGTGTGGTTTTGGTGGGGCTGCATTAGGAGGCAGCATCGCTCTCTGTGAGCGTTTTATTGCAGATCATTTTACACTCAATGTAAATGCAATGGGAAGCTTGAGTGATATCATACTCTCACATCTCTCATGCAGTACATTCACGCTCATAGCATTCTTATTCATATTTGGAAATTCACCGTAACTCCTCCGGCCCTTTAGACACCAAATCGATTCCTGTTTTAGAAAATGGATCAGGTCAGTGCTCAGTGGTCCAGCTCATCTCCCCTTCCTCACGACTCCCCCCAGTCAGTAAATCTGCCATCTTCCAGCAGCTCTCTACACACCAGACAGGTGGGGGATGGAGGGATGGGAAGAAACACGATCAGGGTGACCATGTTGAGGAGTGTGTGGTTTCACTTTTTTGCTCTTCATCGTCACACTCCCTCTTTCTTCCTCCATTTTGTTCCTACAAGGGATCTCATTTTCACGTGATATGAGCACCGTGCTACATGCTGGATGGTGTTCATGATTGTTCTCTTCTTCCATCTGTCTCCCTCTGACCTCATCATTGTGGGACATACCTTGCCAAGTCATCATGGAATTCAGGGACTGTTCAACACTGTTGTAAATATGTTCCCTTTAAAGATAGCAGGCAGAGGGAAACAGAGCATAAGGAATGAGGAAGATGATGACTTACCGTAAAAGAATTTAGGTAACGTTGCTTTTCTGGAATCCCTCATCATCCCTGTTTCTGAAACTCACCCATCTGGCTCAGCATCTGTATTACCTCTAAGCATAGCAGGAATGTTCTCATCTCAAAACAAGCTTTGATCTGTCTGACCGGTTGACTGGTGTATATATCCTGCTCTTTATGTGTGTGTTGTGAGGAATTTCAAAAGGTGTCAGACAAGAGAGCTGAACCTGTGAAGATCACTTGAATTATTGAGCATCCCTCTGCTGTTGTTAGTTTCCACTCTTTCCTTTATCTCAGTATTTATTCCCTATTTTTGTTACTCATTCCTACATAAACACCACTGATACTGAGCTGTGTGTGTGTGTGTGTGTGTGTGTGTGTGTGTGTGTGTGTGAGTGTCGTAAAGGACTTTGTTTTCTCCATCAGCACGTTGTGTTGACAGCATCTGTCAGCTGTGCTTATAATGGTTTAAAATAAAGACGAAGGGATCACTGCTCGCTAAAAGAGGAAATTAGGGGAGACTGAACTGAGGAGGGGCATTAACCACGAGAGAAAGGTGTGTGTATCATTTGATGATTTGTATTATGTGTGTGTATTTGTGTTTGTGTTTTCACCCCTATCCAATACTGAAAATGCTCAGCTGTGTGAATGCTTAGCTCGGGAGCTCAGCGATCTCAGAGGCAGAGAGTGGGAGGGGCACACACACACACACACACACACACAATCACACACACTTGGTAGTGAGCAGTATTGGATGCTGCCGCTGCTTCAGCAGCTGGATGTACGGTACTGGAAGTGTGTCAGCTCGAGGAATAGGACTGATTTGAGTGTGTTTGTGTTGTATTTTTGCAAGCTGGATCTGTGTGTGTGTGTGTGTGTGTGTGTGTGTGTGTGTGTGTGTGAGTGATAGCATGGTGTCAGTGGGTCTTAAGCACACATTCACTATACCGTGGTATGTATGTGTGTCAGCAAGAATTATTTGACTAAAGGGAATCAGGAGCGCATTATTGAGTGTTTTCATGCTGGAGAGCGAGGGACTGTTGGAAGGTATTTAGAGAAGGAATACAGATGTAATGTCACAGGACAACAAGATGATAAAGGCCCTTTAGCGGCTTCAGGACTGCCCCAAAATGGGGAACAGTGTCCAGAGGAAGAAGAAGGTTCAGACGGAGAAAAACTTTTCTGCACCTCCGTCGCCAATCCCCAACCGGGAAAAACCTAAAGGTTTCTGGCTGTTTGAACATCGAGACAAACTGAAAACAGGTAAGAGCAACGCAGGATGTCTGGAGTGGATAGATCAGTCGTCACAAGTATTCAGTGACAATCTTGTTCTTGAAGACTGACTGTTGGAAAAGTAGCACTTTATTCGCATTTGTAAAATGGGACTTGTTTTGAATGTGACCACTTGAGATACTTATGTAGTTGGCTGTGTATGCCTGTGGGTGTGTGGTCATGTGCTTGTGAATTAGTTCCTACAGTAAGCTTTTTAGATGCAAAGTGACAATATTCCCTTGCTGACTTTACCTTAGTCAGCTTCAAGGCTTCCTGCGTATTGCACAAGTGGGCAGAAGAGGATGTGTGTGTTTTTTCTCTTTTGGTTCCGTTGATTTGTTTTTCCTCGTAGTAACAGTGGATTTTAATTGAAGACAGACTCTGAGACTCTTTTTTTTTGCAGCAGCAGTTTTTCCCCAAACCTCCATGCAACTTAATGCCACAGTCAATGTGTGTGTGTGTATGTGATCCTGTGCCTCAGAGTGGGTATTATTTTATGATTCTGTGAGTTGTTATTGCCAAACCAGTATATACCTGCAGTGGAAAACAGAGCTTAGCCTGTCCTATGCTAATCGTTGTCTCTGTTAACAGTCCCTGAAGCAACAAAAACCACCAGACAAACAGGTTTAACACGAGCTCGCACTGACACAGACATATTGTCAGATAATGCTCTGCCACTGAGATTTGTTATCACAAAGCTGCTACATTTTCTGTTTCTCAGGTGTTGCTTGCTGTTTAAAGTTTTATGTCCTCACCAGGGACTATTTTTAGTCTACAGTACCTGTGTTTGTCACATAATCCCACCCTGTCTCTCTTCCGCCTCTTTATTGTTAGTATTGACAAAATAGTGAACTTTAAGTTTCTGGACACAGGGTCGCTTGTACCAACTCTTGCCTTAAAGCTGCAATAATCCATACTTTTATGTGAACAATGGACCTAATTACTATGTGTAATGTGAAACTTCGCTCTTTGTGACGAATCCACAGAGAATTATCACTGGACTCTAGCCTGACAAGCCAGACCCACATCAAGATGTTGGGTCTGGGAACTCACCACTGACAGGGCTCAATCCGAGGGGCGGGATAAATGGTTGTTTTTCAAATTCTCTCTGCACACAATAGGATAGCGCTACAACCAAGCAGAGCAACGAAGAAGGTAGCAGAGCTAGTTGATAGATTAAACTTTTGCCGTATCTGGTCGGCAAAACTCCGAACACATTTTTAAGAATGCCGTTCTTTGTTCTTTTCTCAAAGAAAAGCTTAACTCCAAGTCTCCCAGAGTCGTGGCCAATGCCGATTCCAAAGACTGCTGTTCCCAGCAGCAGCAGCCATAAGCCCGCCCACCGACTCTATACACGATGTGATTGGCCCGGCCAGAGTTTGGTTTTTCCAGCTCACAAGCCAACGCAGAGTTGCTAGACAGACCCTGACTGCAAATTACATTTGCTGCCGCTAGGGTGCGTCTAGATTTCTAGGCTACCTGGACTCTGCAGTTTCCCACAGTTCTACACACAGACAGAC
Organism: Sander lucioperca; assembly: GCF_008315115.2. Lineage (NCBI taxonomy): Eukaryota > Metazoa > Chordata > Actinopteri > Perciformes > Percidae > Sander > Sander lucioperca. Next base: position 1,985,975 of record NC_050188.1, read on the forward strand.
AGAGTCACAACAGTCAACTGTTTTCATCAAAAAGCTCTTTAAAAATCCACTGTACGCTACATGCTCAGCAACAAATGGCATTTAACGACTAGCTGGTTAACAAAGTGAAGCATTCAGCAGCTAAAGAGCCAGATATTTCATTCAGGAGTTAGTACAGACCAAAACAGAGCTACATGTTGAGTGTCTATGGCGTTACATCCGCCAAATGGCCAGAAACCTATCAGCTTAATAAGGTAATAATATGTCAGCGTTGTGTATACAGCTTGTACAAAGTTGCCAAAAAATCAAATATTGCTGCTTTAGTAAAGGGTGCTTGGAGCCATGCAGTTTAAATGTATAATTTTTTAGGCTCTACTGTTATTTTGCTTTCATAAACAAACCATTACTGCAAGCATTTGAACATGCTGATAATGTTTCGGCGCGCTCATTACCTTAGCACCTGGCTCAGTAGGCCTACACCCATAAGAAACCATTTTTAAGGCACAATTATTTTTTTTAAATTTTTAATGTAACCTTTATTTAACCAGGAAATAATCCCATTGAGATTCAGAATCTCTTTTACAAGGGAGTCCTGGCCAAGGCAGCAGCATCAAAGTCTCAACATACAGTAACAAACAGCAAACAACAGACTTAATACAACACAGAACTGAATTACATCAACTGAAACTGATGCAAGCCTATACACTGTTTACATCAGTCTACTGGTTTCTATCTAAGTACAAACAATAATGTCCCAAATCCAAAAGTCAGTGTGGCAACATTTTGATGAAATATGTCCACTGTTGCAACACTGTCTGCTTCAAGCTGATACTTTAAAAGTAATTTGTGAAACAAAAGTGGTGTAAAGACTTTTGATAAACAGACGCTGATGGAACAATTTGTCCACCACAAACCTGACATAGATCTGTGTTGCCTCTTTCGTTTTACAGCTGTTATGGTTATGTGGCCATTAGTTGGAGTTGGTGCATTAGAATATTACCAAATGCATCTGCTTGTGTCATTAGACAGCATGAAATATGATCAGCATTAGCTGGAGGCAAACAGCAATAATAATCAGACCAAGACCAATCAATTCTTGACAGACTTTCATTTTTCTTGTGGGTGTGTTTTCTATTGCAGTTAGACAGTTAAAGTTTCATTCTTGATTGTCTTGAGAGTTCTATTCAGCCTTCAGCGCATCTTGTGTTTCACTAATATGAAATTGGTCCCCAGTGCTACCGGTTTCCATGGTAACATCTGACCCTACTGAACGCTGTGTGTTAAAGGTATGGCGATGCATCGGCTGTCAGTAAAACAAGACTGGGAAGTTAAGTCTCCTATCAAAACATCAAGATGGCGTTTGTTTGAGTGTGTGGACAAAAAAAAAAGATGGACTACGCTCATTCTAGATAATGAATATGTGTGCATACAAACACATCTTGATTTCATTTTCTGTCAGGGTGGTCGATGTCTATGTGGGTGTGTGCGATTGTCGCCTTCTGTATTCACAGCCTCATTCACAGGGAGTTTATATAGAAACTTAGGGTGTGAATGCATTCCTACATTCCACCTGATTTCTTACGCATGAGCACCCATCCAGCACACAAACACACCACTTCTGGAAATGAGGCTCCATTCCTGTTTTTTGAGTTGATTGCAGCTGCTTTTTTGTTACACAATACTCCAAAATGAAGGCAGTTTGAGCAAGAGAAGGAAGGAAAGAGTGCATTGTAGTACACAGAGTTGTCATTGTGCGTGTTTATGTGCAGCTGTTTTGATGCAATGCTCCTTAAAGTTGTTGACTTTATTTATGTAACAGTAAAGCATAGCTAATGGATTAAAATCACAGTAAACGCAGCAAACGCACACAGTGCATGCTCTCTCTTTGCCGCGGTGACGCAGGAGATGAACTCAGTGACATCCTAACCATGTGCTCCTGAAATGTGTCATGTCTGTGGTTCTGGTCATGTTCCAAACCAGACACCCTGCCTGTGTCCTTCACAACACCTTAGAGGTTGTTTATGCTGGACAATACAACACACAAGTTAACTGACTGGGAAACGACTGAATGCCACACATTGGTGCACGTGCAATTGTCTTTATTTTTTAATCCATCGGTGTATTTCTTTCTTCAAACTGTGTTTTGCATAGGCTTTCTCTTAGTTGCTTACAAGATCATTTTTTTATAGGAGGATGTTAATGTTAATCTGGGATGTTAAAACAGAAATTATAATGTTCTGAACTTTTGGTCCTTTTTTTAATATTGTTTTTTTTTGGGCATTTCTGCCTTTAAAGGACAATTCCGGTTCAACACATGGGTACAGAGTCGACCATTCCCTGGGATATGCATGCTAATCGAATGTGACCAGTTTTAGCGCAAACCGCTAATTAGCTTATAACGCTAGTCATCGGGGCCACCCGAAAGTAAAAATAAATCGCTATTTCTATACCACTAACAAGGCTCAAAATAGCACCACACTTCCACGGTAGCATAATGAGGGTCCCTACATGGAAACCAAAGCATTAAGAACTTTGTAAGTGTACAGACAGTTTATTAAAAAGATAGTTTATAAAGACAGTACCGTTCGCGTATACAGGCAGGCGCCATCTTGGGGAAACAGTCACGATCAGTCGAACAACGAACGCTGTGCTTGAGCTATCTCACTGGTTACTGGTTGCACAGCGACGACTAGCGTTATTAGCTGTCTCACATTCGGTCACATTCGATTAGCATGAAAACATATCCCAGAGAACGGTCGACTCGGTACCCATGTGTTATTAACCCCTAGGTTCATTTTGCGCCGGAATTGTCCTTTAATGGATAGGACAGGTCAGACATGAAAGGGGAGAGAGAAGTGGAAGACATGCAGGAAACTGTCACAGGTCGGACTCGAACCTAGGAATAAACTTCTGCGTTTGTGTGCCTGCTCTACCAACTGAGCTAACCGGCCACAAATCTTTGGTCCTTACAGTAAACCTCAAACTGTGTGAGCTCAACATCAATTGTGGTCACTTGGTGTGATCCTGAAAACCAGTCATAATTTCCAAGATTGATAGTCGAGCATTGTGTCTCCATAATTAAGGGACACCCAGGGAAGCGCTGAAGAAGAGTTACTGTTCGGGTTGCAACTATCAATTATTAGAACTTTGTAATATGAACTTTGTTTCACCTGGCACAGTCACACTATCAGCTCATCAAAGTATTAGTTATTTAGGCTATATTACACGAAAAGGTGTGCATTCAGTGATGCAAGCGCCTCTGCCCCGGCCACATTACTGTCGTGCCAATAATGACATTAAACGACACCCTGTCATATAATATTGTAATTATACATGCAGCGGTTACCAAAAAAATAAAAGACATGATCAAACTATATTCATATTGTTGAGCAATTCACTCTCAAAATAAAAACGGCAACAGAGACGATTTTTTTAGTCCATGTTGAGTCAGACAGCTAACTTGAGCTAATGTTAGCTTTGTAGAGATTATGGGATTTCCCCAACTGAATAAACCACACATATAAACACAAAGATATAAGATATCTGCTGAAAAAAATACAAAAATTCCCGTGGACAGATTTAACTAGTATGTCCACAAACTTCACACATAGGCTATTTTTAAAAAGGTGCCATGTCACCAACTCACCGGCACAGCTGATGTGATCCAAACATTTCCAATAACTCCAGAGCATTGTAAAAATAGGACAAACTCATTCAATCCGATGACTCACTTTATATTAATATGTTGTAGAGCTTCTCCAAATGCAGTGGTTAAGTTCAAGTTCCTATGTGTTCCACACGGTTCGTGATTTATTTTCATGAATACAAATGTTTCAAAAACAGTTTTTGATTCAACAAGTTACAATGTATTATTTTTAGTGATGAGCACAGTGTGCTGTTATGCTGATTTGATCACGTTCTAAATGTCTAGCTGACCAATCAGATTGCCTCTTCGGATCTGCTTGTTGTATAACGGTGTGTCGGCACACAAGCTGTTTAAAGACACAACGTGGTGTGTAGAGATGAGATGTTGCCAGCTGAGCTCCAAAGTCACAAAGATGTCTATTCATCTAGTGACTCGAGTGCCTGGACAGTGGCTGCAGTCGACAGGATTAGCTCACTATGAGCTCACTTTACTGCATCCACAGGTGGTCAGCGGGAGCCAGACACACACACATACACACACACACACACACACACACACACACAGAAACTCTCTTTGCGCTGTCATCCTTTCATTCTTGGGCCCTTTTAAGGTTTCATAAACTCATGTGATTTAGCTGATGGGCCTCCAGATGTTACATGTGTGACATTACCTTCTCATACTGGTCCACTCTGTAGGGAGAACCTCAGCTGGATTTCACCACAGAACAGTGACGTAGAGTGTCTCCGCTCTAAGATCAGACGTCAGAATGATCCATCTAATGAACTATTGTCACTGTAAACTTAACATTTGAAATATTAGGACATATTGTTGAAATCACACACCATCTCTGCCTTTGACTTTCACCTTATTCCTTCACATTCCCCCCATGTGCTTCCTCACCTTTATGCTGTTATCTTCCTGACCTTGGATTGTTGGCTGGTTATTTATCTTCCAGCATTCCAAAGGGGAGATATATGCATGTACCCACCGTAAGATTTACACTGACTGCCCGCCTTTGACTGTGAAACGGAAAAATTGTGATTTTGGGACAATGAAGGATTGAGAGGTGAAGTAAAGTGAAAACTGTTGACAGAATTAGGGAGGGAGAACGGAAAGAAGGTGGCTCTCATCTAGAGAATTTAGAGGGTAGAGAAGAAGAGAGAAACACGTTGTATAGGGCTGTGTATAATTCGAGAACAAGGCTGCCAGCAGATTTCCATGCCATTTTCATAACGACTGTCTTGTGCGGATTGTGATATTCCATATTCCATTATCCTGCTGGGTAAGGCTCGCCTAAGCCTTTTGATTTCTGTAAGCTGGGCTAAGACGCTCTCTTCTTGGTCCTCCTTTGAAGATCCCATTTACTGTGTGCTACTGTCAAAGTCAGGGACTCCCTGCAGAGAGCTTAGGCAACACACAGTTGGATAAAGAGAAGATGACTTTTCGTCTCTGCTATCTATCCCTTCTATGCACCACCCCATCTGGTCTTCCAGCCCTGATCTTTCATGTTCTGTTGCTGTTTTTCTCTGTGCATCTCATTGCTCTCCTCTGCTTTTCATGCAGGCAAGCAATACCTGCACACACAGATGCATCTTGAACTCCATTCCCCTTCTTTTAGTTTCTTTTCCGTTTTTTTTTTTTTTTTAAGCTGTATTTCCAACCACAGGAGCAAAACAATAGTAAGACTGATATATAGTTATTTTTTTTAACCAACCTCTGTCTTCTCTCATGTTTCCCATTATTCTCCATCTACAGCTTCCTGATCTGTTTGTGCTTTAGACCAAGTAAGGTCTGTTTAAAGTCAGTGAAAAGGCTATGTCTGTTGTAGTTGTCGTCATCAATTTTTCACCTGTAACATCATGTTCTGGCCTGCACCAAAGTGTTCTGGAGGGGATCGAGATGGAGGGGGGTCGTTACCTTCCTCCTCTATTCTGTCCTCTCATGCCCTTCATTTGTAGGACCTTTTGTTTTCTTTCTCTAAATGAAAGGATGTTTTAGGCAGCATGTAATTGTGGTTTGTCTGCATACTCTGCTCCTAAATGTAGCATGGGATTTTTTTAGCCATTGGATAGCATCTCCAAAGCAAAAAAAGTAAGGAATGGAATAAATCCTTCTGAAGGACCCATAAGCCGTTAGCAAGTCTCATGCATTTAAAAAAGAAAGTTTGCTATATGAAGATTTGACCCACATTTAACTTAAGCTGCCACTGAGAAAGAAATCCTGTTATTTCAGCCATGGTTGGGAGCAGTGTTGGGCTCATTACTCATTTAAAAAAACTTATATAGTTGCTACCTGAAGGCAGAAATACATTACACCACTTATTACATACATTTTCCTTTACAATCTTCATCTTAATTAAAGCTGCACTAGTCACAATATGTTATAAACAACGGATGAAAGGACTTGTGTAACGTGAAAGGGGTCGCTCATAGTAACAAACAGATCTCCTCAGCTCTATGGAGCCTTTTAGGATCTTTCAGCTATTATTAGCCATGTTTCCAGGCAGCTGTTTTCAGTAAAAAAAAGTTCTGATAGACAACAACACCATGCTCTACCTGCTCAGCATCAAGTGACAACCAGGTGAACATAGTGGAGGATATACAGTAGCAGCTTAAGACCCAGATGTTTATGATGTTTGTATTTAACTTGCGCTCATTAGGTGGTAATAAACACAACATCAAATGAATGCTAATGTTGCACTGTGTCTGCTCAATATATATATATATATATATATATATATAAATGAATGCAGCTTTAAGTTTAAGAAATGGTAATACTTTCAAAATTATAATTATACATAGATGAGGTGACATGAAAAGTAATTTTTCTTTGTTAAAGTAACATTTATGAACACGTACAAGCCATGTTGCTGCTCAAATCCCCCGCAGCTTCAGTGAATCAGAGTGATCTCTGTCTCCTGTACAAAAGGACTCAGTGTTTGCATTGCTCTGTAATGGGGCTCAGTCCAGTGGCTTCCTGCATTGCCACCTAAATTAAATTAAATCATCAGACCATACCATTAAACAGCGCACACACACACACACACACACACACACACACACACACACACACACACACACACACACACATACACACAGGCCCTTGCGTGACCTTACCATTCAAAGATTATTATTATTGCTTGGATTTGTTGTTATTATTTTGAAACTAGAACAAAATCCTCACTTTAGGCTTCATTTTCCATCATCACTGTGTCAAAGCTGTAGTTTGAAACTTGTGACAGTCTTAGCTTAGCATGTCCTGCCCTGCTGATGGAGAAGAAAGCAACATCAAACCTAGGATTAAACCTCGCTGAAATGAAGTCATCCATCAATCAAAATGGCTTTTGCTGGTCATGTCAAAGTGCTCATTTTGAGTTTTTTTTCCTGACACTGATAAGATTAGTGCAGTGATTACATATGTTCTGTCTCGGATTAGAAAACCAAGACTGAAATCAATATTACTGGATTGACCTGACCAAAAGTCTAGATGAAATTTTGTACAAATTATATACAGTCAGTGTTGTAATGTAACAAAGTACAAATACTTTGTCATTGTACTTAAGTAGAATTTTCACGTATCTGTACTTTACTTCATTGTTTATATTTCTGGAAATTTTCACTACTTTTCCTAAATAAAATGCATACTTTTACTTCACTACATTTCCCCTAAGCGTCTTTGTTAATCATTACTTGTACAAATGTTTTTGTACGTTGGAGTGAAAGATTCTTCCTCACAAAATAAACAAAAACTTCTTTGTTGAAGTCAGACTTTGAATTTGATTTTTAAGAAGGTGTGGAAACCCTGAATGTTATGCTTTACTATAAGGAAGCCACAATAACGTTCATAAACAACGTTTTTCTTTACTTTTGCTTCAAAAAGTTAAGTACATTTAATATCAGAAAATTACTTTTGATAAGTACAGTACATATCAGATACTTTAAGACTTTTACTCAAGTAATATTCTAAAAGGTGACTTTAACTTCTATCAAAGTCATTTTCTGGTAACATACTTGTGCTTTTACTCAAGTATTGCTTTCAAGTACTTTATACAAGACTGTATACAGTAACCATGACATGCACACAAATGCGCACAAACACATTTAAGCTACAAGAACGAATTTTGGCCCTGCTTTTACAGAGAAAAACAGGAACAAAATCTGTATTTCATTTGTATTTCCAACTTAAAGGTACACTGTGTATGTATATACTATACTGCATGTAATGTCAATCAGTGTAAAACTTGACACAAGCTATAATTAACCTCAACAACTTAAGTTGAGACCTTGGACTCATGTTGGCGAAGAGGTGTGTGTGTGTGTGTGTGTGTGTGTGTGTGTGTGTGTGTGTGTGTGTGTGTGCCAAGCAGATGGTGTCCGTGGTGCCAGCGCCAACCTCGGCCACTGTTTGTACTTCAACATTTGGCAGCCGGTTTACTCAAACACGCTGTTGTCTTTTCAAGCGGATTTACAAGTGTTTTCAGACTGATGGAGTCAAAATTGTTTCGACTTGTTTACAAAAGCGAAGCTTAGTTCATTTGCCGTGCATAATGGGATTTTTCCGAGGAAGAGTGATGAGGGGGGAGTGTGTTTCTGCGACTTTATTGAAAGCCCAGGATTGGCAGAATGAGATGTTGTTGTCTGTGGGCAGGAAGCGCACACACAACCCTCAACGTCTGCATATCTCTCGCTCACATGCACACATTGTAGCACTTATATTGCTGAGGAACAAACTAGTACTTTCACTGCCTGCGCATTTATGTGTGTGTTACATGTGTGGTGCATTGAAAACAGGGTGCATCTGTTCAGGCCTAATGTGTTCAGTGTGATTCGGATGACAGAGTCAAATGAACTTAACGTCACTTGTACCTCTTAGCTCAACGCTTAGGACGTCAGCAGATGTTTTTTTCCATCTAAACTCTGCTCCTCAATCCTCATGCAATGCAATGATGTAAATTACATTTTGGTTAAACTAAAAAGTGAAATGTATGATTTGCTAATGGGACAAACTCAACTGTGACATTTGGAGTTTGTATCATTATAGCAATTGAGAAAAGGTCAAGCAGGTGGGGAGTTTGAACAGCTGCTAAATGTGTAACAATTCTTTCGTGTTAAATAGACGTCTTTATCTCAGTGGAATTTCACGGTGATAAACCAGGCCTCGCAGGTCTTTATACTGGGACAGTGGAGAGATACACTATCTTTTGGTTTGGCATCCATCAGTCTGAGGCTTGTGTCAAGTCTAGAAAAAATTAGATTTTTTCAATAACAGGATGGATAAGTAAATCCATGAAACCTTGTACAAGTACGAGGAAGTACTTCAAATTATGGGCAAGAGTGACATGGATGAACTCACATAAAGAAAACTTTTATAAAAGGAACAGCTTCAATTTTAGTGTACTGACATGTTCAACAACATTCTGCCAGCAGCTTAATTAGATTCTTTAAAACATATCAAATTGTTCCAAGTATGAATCCTGACTTGGCCGTGTATACGCAAATATCCCAAAATGTCAAACTACTCCTTTAACTAAAGTAATATCAGTCCATGCTATGACTTGCAAAATTCAAAACTTAAATATAAGATTATATATGGCAAGACAGTTTTTACTATTTTTTGCTAAGACTGTGTTTTTGAAGTTTGTTTCAGTTCAAACAAGCCGATCGACTATTCAGACTTTTCTGATGAGGGATTTTAGGTCTGACAAAGGAGTCAGACTTTACGGCGTCAGGCCTGTCCTATCCAGTCCTGTCCCGTCCAGTCCAGTCCAGTCCAGTCCCGTCCAGTCCCGTCCAGACCATTCCAGTCCCGCCCCGTCCCAGCCTGTCCAGTTCTGTCCTGTCCTGTCCGAGTCTATGCGGAAGCTGCAGGTCTCTCATTAACTCATCTGTCATACTAAATGAGAGACATAACCTCTGCTAACCTGCAGCACCTGTGCCTTTCTTTCTCTTTCCAGCTGTTGCTTGGCTGGTGTTACTTTCATAAGTAAATTAAGCAAGTTAATTTAGATATAAAGGTCTTTGCTTCTAGTTCTGTCTCTATGACACTGCATTGGACATACAAAATAAGTGAAGACAGATTGTTTTTACAGAATGCACTACACTTGAAATCTCTCAGGTTGGTTTTGCCTGCAGCCATCTAATTTCCAGGGTCACCCTGAAGACTCCTATGCTCACTCCCACACCAGCTGGCAACAAATAGATTCATCATCTTGTTAAGACTGTAGATGAATGTAGCGTACAGTGGATAAACTGTGTCTCCACTGTGAGGCATTTGTATCAGTGTTTGCAGAGCTCTCAGTTTGGCTAGTTTTATGCTTCTGCGTCAAATCGATGGCGTACCCCCGCAGACCCCTCTACGTCTACGGACCCTACGCCGAAGCCTGACATGCACCTCTTGAAAAACGTAACTACACGTCGCAGCGACACGTGTTGCTCGGCCGTTGCATGGAAGCTGTCGGTACACGATCCGTTCTGCCTGCACGATCCGTTCTGCACATGCGCAAGATAATACTGTTTTACGTATCCATACGACCTGCACGATCTGTTCCACGCTAGCCTATGGCTAGCCTCCACCGGGAAGCTAACGTTAGTTTAGCTAACAGCTAATTCGGCTAACCGCTAGCTGACAGCTAGATTCAGTCTAAAATAACGTTAACTCAAACGTAATGGGAAAAGCAGGCTACAGCTAAATTAAGACTTCACAGTAATAACAATAAAGACAAGTATTGAGTGATTGTATTTTAAATGAGCACAAGTAAACTGGAACAGATCGTGCAGTGTCGTAAATCCTCGTACAACCGCGCATGCGCGAACATTTTGCGCATGTGCAGAACGGATCGTGCAGGCAGAACGGATCGTGTACCGACAGAAGCGTTGCATTTCCCCCGACTCATTTCCTGGTTCTCCTTCTCCATAAACAACATGAAATCAAGGAGAGGGTTAACTTTTCCTGCTCCACCTTGGTCAGAAAACACAGGGGAGACACTTTGTTTCTCTCACTATGACTATAGAGTCCGTACTCGCTCCGAAGCTAATCGCCGTCACTCTCTCACTTCTCCCTCGCTCTAACACACTCCCCACACACACACACACACACACACACACACACACACACGCATGCTGGCTCGACGCACACACCAGCTCACAAGTATAAACATCAGGCCACTTACGTAGGCTACGGCGAAAGCTCTGCGTGAAGCCTCCGCAGAACCATAAAACGGCGTTAAGGTGTCTGAAACCTCATTTCACTTTCATACTTATATTTATCCAAATCTTGTAGCGGAGCAGTAGTTGGTTGAACGCCTTAAAAACCCACAAAAATAAATTAATAACAAATATAATAATATTTTAAATGTTAGTCACACACACACACACACATAGATGTGGATATTTAAATTCTCAATTTAGGCAAATAATATTTTTATTGTAAGTGAAATTAGGATTTTTTTAGAAAAAAATATATATACGATAACTAGATTCTTGCATTGACCTGGTTTTACGTATTCATCATAACCAACGTTTAAGCTGCCTATTGTAAAACCTAAACTTTTTCAAAACTCTTTTTCTTATAACCGCTACCTTACATATTTATGTGAGGTAAAATGGCATCTCCCTTTTATTTTTTTATTTTTACATAATCCAATTAATGGTGGAGAAGCATAATATTCACACAATATGTGCCCACAAGATAACAGGGGGTTCAGAATGTGTGCAAACCTCTTATAGTTTTATGATTTTGCTCACAATCCTACAGTGACTCGTTTCCCTCTCTCTTTTTTTCCTTTGCCCTCTTCGTTCCCCTCACCATTTCTAATCAACCCCTTCTCTATCTTGTTCCCTTTTTATCTCACTCCCTCTGTGACCCACCCAGAGGAAATCACAGGTGCGGTGGTTCATGGGTAGTGACAGTTACTGTACTCAGTGATTTATGTCCTTCCTCTTCTATTTCCTCGGCCCTTCCCTCCGTCTCCCTCCTCATGCCTCTGCCCTTCTGTCCCCACCACTCCTGTTGTCATCTTCTCATCATCTTTAGTTTTACATTTTGTGTCTTTGTTTTTATGCTCCCTCTACGACTATTAGCTCTCATCAGATACAGTAACGAATGAGTCTGAACTCACAGTGAATATTGCATTCTGTGCAGGCCACCTGAACATTATCATACCAAGATACATGAAACATTACATATTCCACTAAATATGTGCATGGAGGAGAGGATGGAGGTTAGACTGCCTCTCTCTCCCCCTGGTTAATACTACACCACTCAATGAAGGGGAGCTCATAACTCAAGTCCACCACAGGAGCCATATCAGGGGCAGCAACGAACTGAAAAATTACACCTGTGTGTGCGCGCGCGTGTGTGTGTGTGTGTGTGTGTGTGTTGGGGCGAGCTTTATTGCTGGTCACATTTTAACCCTCTCTTCCTTTACTCTGGCAGTTTCATTACCTCTATCTAAAGGGATGGAAAGAGCAGCTGGGAGAGAAAGACATTGCAACCAATCATTGTGGTCAGCAGACAGAGACTGTAAGCCACTGTAAGCCACCACTGTATATGCACCGATATCCCTAGATGCTGTTTAGCGTAACACATCTCAAAGTGTTAGGCTGGTGATATTCTCTATTTTTCTTTCAACAAATCAAAGGCAAAAACCATTCCTCTGTGTCCAAACATTCTGAAACCACATCACACTATGTTGCACTGGGTGGCATGTTCCTTTATTACCATTAACATGGCTACTGTGATTTATCTTTAACAATCCCACATGCCCCGCCCTGCTGCTGTAAATACTCACTAGCGCACCAAATGTATATTCATCTGCAGCTGAAAATAGTCTCCAACAAATGTGTTGACTCCTGTTTGAGTAACATTTGCTAACAAACCAGCTGTTTCAGGAAATTATTTAGCCTTTTTTTTATTATTTTTTTTTTTATTAAAGTTTAGATTTGTAACTTGTTTTTAAAGGTTTTTGTCGTGGGGCTTAGGCCCTGTTTACGCGAATACGCTCGTGGGTGAAATCGACAAAATATTTTATCAGATGTGCCTTTCGTTTAGATGGCGACGGCATTTTTGGGGCTTAAATAGGCAAAAAAATGAAACCACCCTCCAGAGTGAAAATCTTAAAAAAAAGTGAGAACGCAAAAAAGTGAGAACGCAACGCCACTTTTGCGTTTTATCTTCAGATCGTTTCCGTCTAGACGTAGCCTAACAGTCACAGACAAGGTGCAGTTGGAAAGTATTGAAAGATGAAATAACATGTTGTTTGTTTTTGTCTTTGTCATTGTTCAGCCTCACACATTTACACTCAGATTTGGATTTTGTTGAGCATTGTGCTCAAGTCATGGCATTTCAGCAGATAATTCGCAGCATTTTTACACTAAATGTCCCAGGAAAACCAAATCAAGAAAACCAACAGAGGATGAGGACATCCCAAGCCTTTGTGTGTCCTGAACAAGCGCCTGTTGTCCTCGTGTTTTTCCACAGCTGTGACATTGTGTTAAGGTGAAGCCATTCTGCAGGTGTACCTGAGACCTAAAACACTGCTCCTGTTGTTATTCCTCAGAGAGACCCAAACGCAGACGCAGACTCAGGAGTGATGAAGGAAAAGAGATTTACTTTGAGGAGAAAGGGGATATGAAGTGGGATGAGCGATGAGGCTGCTGGCAGAGTGTTGGTTGAGAGGAGTTGTGGCTGGAGATGCAGATGAGAGAGCAGGGAGGCAGATGAAGTGGCAGTCTGACGAGGATGATCTTGAATCAGAGGGAAAAAAAACAGGATTAGGCAAAGCCAAAAACACACTAGGAGATATTCAACTATACACGATTACTAGAGTGGCATGAAAGGTAGCACAGTAGCTGACGGAACGATCTTGCGATGAGTGGCTGAATGACCGGGGTAGATATATATACTGTATATATACTGGAGCTTAGTCTCGCATTGCCAGACCTATCTTCACAGTGCTGTGGAGTAAAGTCTGGCTGCTCCACACATATATCCATATATATTAAAACTGTCTTGGCGGGCGCTATGCTCCAGACAAAACTTGCCATTTTCAGCATATCACTTGCTATGTCAAAGTTTAATGTTATTTCCCAAAGCGAGCGGGGTTTGAGAATGGCATCACACAGAGAGCGGCAGCGGAGGGACATCGGATGTCAGGCAATTATCCTGGAAATGGACCCTCTTTGATCCAGACTAACTGGAGCTTGATGAACTTGATGGAAGGCAGGTGTGGATGATAAAGCTATCAGGATCCAGGAGAGAGCAGAGTGACACAGACTGGAACACAAAAGGGAGGGGGAAAAACACAGAGAAACGCAAGAGAAATCCAGGGTCACAGCTCCAAATTGGCAAGCACAATGATCAACATTTTGGCATGTTTTAATGATTTAGCCAAAAAGATATTAAAGGCTTTTTAAACTTTACCCTCTTGAGTACCTCGGTTTCCTTCAGCCTTTTTACACTAGTAAAAACTAGTCGCTGCGGAGCGGAGGAGGGTCTGGCTAGTCCACACAGCATTCCAGGTTGGGAGAAAAACGTGCTCTGGTTTATTGGCATTTCTTTAAACCAATCACAATCATCATGGGCGGCGCTAAGCTCCGCACGGAGCCGCTGTAAAATAGTCATGTGAGAGACAACTCAGATTGGACAGATAGTCTAGCTAGCTGTCTGGATTTACCCTGCAGAGATCTGAGGAGCAGTTAATCATAGTCCTCATAAATCCACCGGAGTTTAAAATGCCAACACAAAGAAAGCGGAAGGTAACGGAAAATACATGCATCCAGCGGAATTTCCTGCAACACCGGCGCAATCCCAGAAGTGGAACGCGAAGGCTATAGACTACTACACACCTAATCAGCACTCCATGCAGACTACATTGTGACCGATCAATATTTGACCTTTGTTGTGTTCGTTCTCATTTTCCCTGTCTCCCCATGTCCCCCCCAGCCACTTTTTTTGAATCCAGCATTGACGCACTGAACCACACATCCATTAATACACACACACACATTGGCCGCTTTCAAGCTTAGTCGGGCATGAAGTGGAAACCCTGCTACTTGTCATGGCCGAGTGGCCTGAATGCTAACCTGATACTGATGTTGAGGTTATGACAAAGGCAGAACAGCTATCCCTATTTTATTCTCTCTCTCTCTCTCTCTCTCTCTCTCTGCTTCTCTGTTTACATAATTCCTCCCCTGTGCAACAAATGAGAGGTTGAGCTAAGGACATGAGATGAGCTAATACTCACCATGTGGTCACAGTATTACATTTTCCAATAAGTGTGTGTGCGTGCGTGCGTGCGTGCGTGCGTGTGTGTGTGTGTGCGTGTGTGCGTGTGTGTGTTAGAGTTTGGGCTTGGTCAGTCCACTGGGAGCCATATTTTACATTTAGCTGCTTTTTCTTCCATTATCAGTACAAAGTGCCCCTGTGTATCTACAATGAATGTTCTCATCGAATGACCTGCTGTTTTTGCAGTCTCATCGCTGGCAGCCCAGACAGAGTCAGAGTTGATACAGCACTCTCTAGTGGAGCAAGAAGTTATATGTGTGTATAAGAAATGACAGTGTTGATGTAGAGCGGCTTATCTATGTGTTCTCTCCTCAGAGAGAAGAGGTTTGTGTCTGCTCTGGTAAAACTGACGTATTTGCCTTTTATTGAATAGGTCGGTCTTATTGTCTGGTTATTTTGTAA
Organism: Sander lucioperca; assembly: GCF_008315115.2. NCBI lineage: Eukaryota > Metazoa > Chordata > Actinopteri > Perciformes > Percidae > Sander > Sander lucioperca. The sequence goes on from NC_050188.1 coordinate 2,001,285, forward strand.
ATGATTCAGTTATGTCAAGTGATTTTCTTTCCATTTGTAAGCAGTATATATCCCAGATATCTGCCCGCTGTGGTTATGTGGTGGTCACTTTGTTTTTGTTTTCAAAGATTATTCTTTGGGCATTTTAGGCCTGTATTATATAGGACAGCTGAAGATGTGAAAGGGGGAGAAAGAGGGGGAATGACATGCAGCAAAGGGCCACAGGTCAGAGTCGAACCTGCGGCCGCTGCAACAAGGACTGAGCCTTTGTACATGGAGCGCATGCTCTACCAGGTGAGCTACCCAGGCACCCCAGGTCACTTTGTTTCAAAGGCACACTTTATGTTATTGTATTCATGTTTTATCATCCTAGAAAACTGATACAGGAACCAGATCATGTTTGGCTGACAGAAATGATTGAATTGAAAATGACTACTGTTATATATACTATTATATAACTGCCTTACTATTCGCTTCAGCTCTACTGGCTGGAATTCACAACATGAGATAGAGAATGGCATGTCAAATCATTATCATTATTTTGAATGTTGCTCTTACTAAAGAGGTGCATGTCTTTTGGCATTTGACATTTGAACAAGCCTGTATTGTCAGCTGCCTGAACTCTGATTGTCCTCCGACAGGCAGTTTGACCTGCTAACAAGTGCAACAGTCAGGCTCAGTTGATTTATAATATTTCCTTTAGTGTTAGAAGGCTGTGAAGCAGCGTCTGAGTAGCCCTTAAAAAGCCACAGCACTTGATTTAAAATTGTATTATTGTAATTGTATCGAATATTTGTCGTTTTTCTACAATCACTCTCTATAATTTAAATGTGAAGTTTGGGAAATCCACATTAGCATGAAGTTAGCAAAATGTTAACTTTCCTCTATTGTAATGCACCGTGTTTTTTTTGCTTATGCAGTGGAATGGTGTGTTGTGTGCGCTATATCAAAGGCATTTGAAGCCCCTCTCTCCCCTTTGCCCTCTCTCCCAAGACCAGATGGTGTCTCTTTAGGCCTTCTAATGAATATTGATATGAGGGGTCTTGGTTAACAACAGGGGGGTACACAGGCTGGGCCAGAGATCCCTAAAATTGGCACATAGTAAAGGTCTGATTGAGAGGACTGGGTGTGGAAGGGATTTATAAGAAAAGGCATGGTTCGGATCGGAACCAAAAGGGCCACATCACTGCGAAACAAATCGGTTTTCTTATGTACATAAGCTCCCACATGTCCCATATTGGCAATCTGTCTTGCACAAATAAATATGGATTAGGAGCTAATTAGTTTCATTTAGTCGCCTGAGTGACATCATCCAGAGGATACATAATGCTTTGGTGTAAAGTTTAAATAAAAAAGGGAGTGAAAATGTAAAATGAAAGAAACATTTCTAAGCAAAAGACTGAGATGAGAAGTGCTGATAGAGGGAGAACTAAATGTCAGGGGCGAGGGAGTGTAAGGTGAAGCGATGGACAGGGTAAGCCACTGGCGGAGTTAATCCTCTGGCATGACTCCAATGTCTAAAGCTGCTCTCCTGAAGGCCTCAGCTTATTCCAGCCCCAGCTCAACCCGAGGCTGAACCTCAGCCAGCAGCACCCCAGGCTGGGCAGTCTGACCCTGGACACTGGGGTGGAGCTTTCTTCACTGGAGAAGCTCAGCATCCTCACCCGTTCTCCAGTACCAGGAGTTCTGTGTGGGTGCAGCGTGAGGAGGGATGGTGGGTGTATGGATGAAAGTAATTGTGCTACTACCCTCCAGCTGGTCCGAGTGTATGGGCCAGCTGTAGCCCCCTGCCATGTCACTTTATTGACATCCATTCAGAGCGCAACTGGATCAAGTGCTTGCTTCTATAGTGGGGAAGTAACCCTTTTGAACACAGCATTACTTGTTTGTTTGGCACAGAATCAGCTTTTAGGTTTTTTTTTTTTTTTTCATAGCCATGTTATATTTCATACCCTCTGCAGTTTGTCAGGAAACATTAGTAGGCGTGTAGAAACTCACACACACACACACACACACACACAGCGCAATGAGAGCTGCAATGATGAACCAAGGCTGTGTCAGCTATTTATAACTCAAACTAGACCTCTGTGGCTATGAGGCAAAGGGGCAGACAGGAAGAGAAAGGCAGAGAAAAGAAAGATGTGAAGGAAGAGAGATCGGCAGAGACAGAGGGGGGATAGGGCACTGGAGAAAGTGATGCAGTGGAGAGGGTTAGGCATTACAGCACGTTGAAATAGTTGTTTAGCTTTTCACTGAGGACACAACCTCTACTGTCAAATCTAGCCCCTGTAGCCCTTAGATAATGAGACAGAGCGTCAGACAGTTGCATGGTGCTGAAGGCTTTCATTAGGGAAAGGACAATGACAAATAGAACTATATAACCTTAAAGTATACCAGTGGTGTACTTTTAGCTTTTCTTATAGCCACAATTGAAATTGATAATAAACACGAGGAAAGCCTCCAGTGCTGCACAGTTGCCTAAAAAAAACACATTTTCATGGTAGAAGCTGGAGAATACAGTTCATTTAAAGTAACAACTTTGATATTTTTTGTCTAAATTATTACACTTCTGTTTTATTTTACTGCAAAAAAAAAATTTTGCATTTTGATTAATAATCCTTTCTTTGGCTTTTAAGTTGTATTAGTCATTACAATATGTTAAAATGTTAGTAATTATCAAGGTAGTATTTCACACCAATACATACTGGGAATTTGTTTTTTTAAATTACAAACCAAACAGTACAGACTCAATGTAAACCCTCAAAAAGGTGGTTCCCAACCTGTGGGTCGGACTCCCTCAGGGGGTCTTAGGATACATCTGAAGCGTCACAAGATTGTTAAAATTGTTCTCCAATTGTCACTTTTGTTCTTAGATTGTTTTATCTTTCCAGGCTCTTGGCATTCACATGCGTGATGTGTGCATACACACAATCACACGTGTGCTTCTATATTGAGTGAAGTGTGGGTGGATGCCTCCTGAAAGCCAGACTTTGACAGCCGTTTTGCAATTCCCTCTCTATTTGACAATAGAGAGGGAATTGCAATGGAGCTAGTGTGAGCGACAGAGCAAACTATATAGAGAGAGAGAGCAGAGGGGGGAAGGGAGGAGGGTATCAGACTCAGGGATAATGCAGCTAGGACAGGCTGCTTGGCTGGAAGCAGATCTTATTGTGTACTCGTCCGTCCCGAGTCACTCAGACACTCTGCTGAAAGAGGAGAGAGCTTCTCACTCTGACAACAGGCCACCTACAGCCACTCACAGACACACGGCTGTCAAAGATTTTTTTTTTTTATCGTTTTTCTATCCTTAGAGTTCAGAGCATCGGGATCTTCTTTGTAAAACAAACTGACTTTTTACACCATTGACACAAAAAAAGGGACTTGTTGGACTTTATTTGCCTTGTATCTGCTATGGCGCTGGTGTAGGCATGGTGGTCTACTTGAGGAAGCGCCTCCACTCTCTGCTGTCTGTCTTCAAGAAGAAGGGTGAGTGCTGACTCACATGGCACGTCGTTGGCAGGCTGTAGCTTTGACTTTAGGCTGCTGACAGAAATGAACGCTGATTTGGACAGTAATACTCTAACTTTGCTTTGATTGAGGTTTGTAGAGTTAAGCTGACCTTTTTCCAAGACATTATATGCCCTAAAAAGTTTGTGTTGCACGGTTGAGGTTATGAGGTGATGAATTAGTTAGTCAGTGTAAAGACTTGCTTCTATAATTGCTGATTTTGTGTGCAACTCATTGTCTCTGTCTCACAAACACAGACACACTGCCATGCAAGAATTAGTGTTGAAGACAATTTAGGGGTTCTCTCTAATGAGATAAAGGGCTTAACTGACTTTTTTGGCGGTCGTCTTAATCGACCAAAAGCCCTAAACCTCCCGCATCGCAGGGGTCTGGCAGATTCTCGCAAATGGCTGCTTTTCCAAAAAAATCACAACTAGTAGTTAGAGCACAACACCTTAAATGCGAGTAATATGCACTCTGCGATGGCGATGGCTGTTTTGTAATGAACTTTGTCTCTGTTTCTTGGATGGTATCAGACAGTCCCAGGTTCACAATGACCTGAGATTTCCCACAGCCACACACAGGGGCGGGCATTGTGTCTGGGCTGCCTCACCTGTGTGATTGCAGAGGGGATAGGGGTAGGAGTGTCTGTTACCTTACACACACAAACATGTACAGTATGTACATCCACACTCACACAGTGTTACCTTACCAGGTGAGACTGAGAGCCACAGTGTTGAGAGTGACAAAGGAGGGAAAGCGGACACCTCGCGTTGACTTCTGATTAGCTAATAACAGACAACGTACAATGTATGTAACTGACATAGCCCACACAGCCAGAGGCAAGCATACAGCTAAAAATAATAGACAAAACAAATTATAATGGGCGCCTGGGTAGCTCACCTGGTAGAGCAGGCGCCCATATATAGAGGTTTACTCATCGACGCAGCGGCCGCAGGTTCGACTCTGCCCTGCGGCCCTTTGCTGCATGTCATTCCCCCTCTCTCTCCCCTTTCATGTCTTCATCTGTCCTATATAAATAAAGGCCTAAAATGCCCACAAAATTATAATAAAAATATTGTTGCAAATTTTTTTTTTTTCATAATTTTTCGAGACCTGCCTTTAATTTACACACATTCTCCTCATAATCATTTAGCTTCCCCTGCCTAGTTTGCACTTAAGCCCTCTAGAAAAGAATAAGTGCCTCACAGGCAAACCACATGCCACAAAAGTCAAACTGTCTTTGGTTGTCACATCAAATATGAATGTGTGACAGTATTTAAGACTAGATGGCTTCCACCTCCTAATTCCCCAAATACTATTGTTTGTGTGCACATACTCAAGGCAAAAAAAATATAAAGCTAACCATCTCTTGAACATATAGGATAAGCAAAAATAAGCCTTGGCTTCAGGCTATTCCTTTTTCAGGTTGGCTACAGTGGCTAATTGTGGGAAATAATTGTTTCTTTCATGTATGTTAACCGAAATAAAATTATTCATCATCATCATCATCACTGAAGTTTAGTATAACTAAACTACAGCTGGCTGGGCCGTTGCCTATACTGTATTTACTGCTGTATGACTAGTACTTTTTATTATTAAATCTTAATTTTCTGTTCAGTCTCCACTTTTGTTGGCTGTCCTTTGACATTGAGTAAAGCCATCCTGAAGGGAGAGCCTGGTCCAGTTCCCATGCAGGAGGTCCCCCAGTAGGGGGTCCAGTGACATCTTTACATATGGACAATCCAGATTATCTAATCCTCCATGATAGATACTGCAGGAGATTAGCCAGGCAATAGTTTACTGTTGAGAGCCTGGTCAGACTGGGACATCTGCCAACTAAACTGCTCAGCTGAGGAGATTGGAAGAGTGTGCTGTGTCAAACGTGCACCGATAAGCACACACTCGCGACAGGTGGAGGTGCAAAGGATTCACTGTAAAGCTGATAGATGTTTTGGCAAGTGGACACCTGTTGAGTCTGTTTGCATTTGGTTGATGATTGACAAAGAGGACAAGGCAGTACCTGCTGAAAGACAAAGGTTTAAATTGCTTGTAGAAAGCTGGTGTGTTTCAGAATAAAGTGTGGTGTTTTTGGTCCGAAGATCAAAAAATAGCAAAATGGCAGATACACAGTAAATAGGAAGAAGTGTAATAAGCTGCTGTTCAATTCAAGATCAAAATTTTACATTTGTCTTCTTCTCTGTTTTCCCCAACCCTTTCTTTTTCCACCATACCAACAGCTGGCCCGAAAGGGAATGAAGACCAGAAGAGGTTGTCCGTCCACTACAGGACGTCCCAGCACTACCAGGAGAATGTTTTCATCGAGGGCAGCAGGCCACAGTACCTGGAGGACCTGCACACTGAGGCCCAGGAAGGGCTCAAGATACTACAGCAGGAAGGTCAGACACAGGACTATAAATACGAAAACATATTAGTTCATACCGTAGACATTTGTGTTTTAAACGGTGTTTGGTGTTTTAAGCCCCCAACATCGTCTTCCAGGCAACGCTGCCTGGAAGGCACTAGGATTAGGCAATGGTTAGGGTTAGGTGCCTTGAAGTCAACGGTCTCAGCGCTGCCTTGAAGTCGACGTTGGGGGCTTAAAACACCATCGAGCGTTTTATACTCAAATAATGTACAATAGATGTAAACCCATCTAAATAAAGTTTACCCACAATATTTAAGAACACATTGTAGTATAGTGTAGTATAGTATAGTACAGTAAGTACTATCAGACTGATTAAAGACATTATTTTTAAATAGAACAGATTTGTGTTCGTCAGTGGCACTTTTCTCTATTCGGGTCACATTAAAGTTACTAGCTGGAGCTTCATGTTTATTCACCTTTTTAATCTACGATTACATCACTGATGATAGATACTGTACATGATTATGGATGGAGTTTGAGTGTATTCAGCTTCGGTGTTTGATCCTTGTCTATTTGGTTCACACAGAGCACACAAATGGAGTGAACTTTCCTAACGATGAGAGCATTGCTGTAAGTGCCTCCAAAAGCTCTGTGTGTCATTTTTTCCTTCACTTCCTACACACAAAGAATGCCACCTAACTAAAAACTGCTGCATGTGTGTGTGTGTGTGTGTGTGTGTGTGTATCCCCTGCAGTCCACAGACACTCTGCGTCCGGAGCAGGATATCAGCTCCAAGGACAGAGGTGGCTCTCCGGAGTCGAGATCCACCGCTGGGAGTACTGATACCACAGTAACTTCTGCTGTGTCGACTAGGCCTGTGCTCACCCGCCAAGGTAAACCACAGCTGTGTGTGTGTGTGTGTGTGTGTGTGTGTGTGTGTGTGTGTGTGTGTTTAAAGAGAGACTTTGAAAGGAAGCATCCATATCTTATATCTTAGGGAAATAGGAGCTAATCATAGTTCTTGTGCCTGTGAAAGCAGTTTCAGCTTTGTTCCTGGGTTTATTGCTTTATGGCGAGTCATGAGCGTGTACTTATTTAGCATCTCATTCCCAGCTGCTTGGTGCCTCTGCAGTTATGGCGTGAAATCAAAGGAAAAGCAACTTGACACACACACACACACACACACACACACACACACACGGTCACACAGCTGGAGCTTTTTTTCCCGATTCCTCAAAAAGTTCTAAGCATCTGAAGACAGCACAGCTATAAGGCAAAGTGTGTGTGTGTGTGTGTGTGTGTGTGTGTGTGTGTGTGTGTGTGTGTGTGTGTGGACAAAGAAAATGTAATTGGTATTCTGGTCCATATTTCAAACCTCCTTTTTAAAATCCTCTAGAAAAGCCAGGTCCCCAATGTCCTTTACTGAGTTTCGATGCATTATAGTGCATTGCCTGCATTATTTCACCAAGTTCTTCTCCTGTCCTGAGCACAGCTTTTTCATTGCAGAATAACCCTCCTCAAATTCAGTTACAGTAGTTGAACTCTGTCTCTCAGGTTCTACATTCAAGCCTCTGAATCCAGTGAAAAGACTAGATACGAGCAGGAAGAGGAGCAGGAGGACCACCATCATGGGTATTCCCAACCAGGTCCAAAAAGAGCTTGGTATGTCCACACCATCATGTAGACATCATGCATCCTTGGGGGTAAACTTGTTATTGACAGCGATCTGCCCTCTTCCCAGCATTGCACAGAAACTCAACCTTCCAGCAGCTTGTATCTTCCTCTAATCACGACGGAAATGTCACTAACAGCCAATCAGGTGTTGTTATCATTCCTACGGTTGATGGAGGGTCTCCAGTAGCGAATAAGGAGGGAGCAAGGGTGCACCTTTCAGACCTGGAGGTAAAGGGTTCTCCAGAAAGTATACACTTTTTTCAGAATAGTTTTAATACACATTACAGGTTTTTTACCTTTTTCCATTCCTGAACAGGCCTCCAGGGATGAACAGCTGCTGAGGAAACACCTCCATGAAGACGAGCAGCCTTTCAACCACCAGGGCATTGCCTCCTATCCCTGTCCCACCTCAACCCTGAGACCCAAGTCCCTTGCACTACCCGGCATGACCACTATCTCATCCTTCTGTCCTTCAACGGTGTTTAGCTTCCTCCAGGAACCCCAGGTAAGGATTAAATCAGTACGTTAGGGATACAATTCAGTAATCTGTATTTTACCTTATTCTGTGTTGAGCATTTGGGAAAGCTCTGAAATTCTGTGTTTTTTGTTTGTTTTTGTAGGGTCCAGTGATGTCCATGTCTCCTCAGGCCACCTACTTGTCTACAATCATCCCTAATGCTGTCTTGCCGGCCTCGATTGAAGTCATAGAAATCGACCGCAGCAGCAGTCGGACGCGTGGCAGCAGTGTAAACCATGGCGGTAGTGTTCGCACTGTAAGCAAAAGCAGCCTTGCATCCGGGGACTCATCAGTCAGCCCGTTTTTGTCCAGAAGATCAGATGGAGATGGTTCCCAGACTGACAATTCCCACAACGACTCCACACCGATGCCCACATCGGCTTCGGGGTCGAACTGGAGCGAGTCGCAGTCTTCAAAGACCATTATTTCAAACTCCTCCCCGGTATCCTCTAAGGGTAGCACACGTAGTGGCAACTCACAGAGAGTGGGTCCGAATGGGCGGGAAAGCCAGACAGAGCAGTCTAGTGGGGACCAAGACCTCGTCAGTCTCCGTAGCTTAGTTAGCATGATTAGCAGCTCCAACAGTAAAAGGGAAAATGTTGTTACAGGTCAAGAATGTGAATCTGATGTTTCAGGGTCAGTGGCTGCTGGCGACGATGCAAAGACCAGACAGAATTTCACACGCAGTCTGTCGGTTATGAAGACCAAGCAACCCCCGGCACCTCCACGGAGAACCAACTCTCTGCATAGTAATAAGATCAGGAGCAACTCCAGGCTTCTGGTGGATATCGATGACTCTGTGTCTGGAGATGTGGCAAATGCCACAGAAAATATTGTAGCAACGGATGAGATCAAATCAGTTACTGCAGATACCAGTAGGATCCCCACATTTGTATCAAAGTCCACGGGGTCCAGCTGTGTAGACGCTTCCTCCAGTCCTTTGAGCCCCACACAGTCGTCTTCTACTGAGGCAGGAGTGGGAGCAACAGAGGCAGAATCCAGCAGCTCCTCCCCACAGAGAACTCCCTCGGAAGGGGGGAAATTTGAACGGACCATGTCCCCTTCCAGTGGCTACTCCAGTCAGAGTGGCACTCCGACACTCTCCCCAAAAGGGATCTCCCCAACCTCTCCTGACAAGCAGAAGAAGAAACCTGTCAAACCTGAGAGATCGGTGTCTCGAGCCTCATCCTCAGCAGCTTCCCCTTCCTCCTCGCTCACCTCTCTATCATCTGGCACATCTGAGTCTGTCAATCCAGATGTCTCCACATGTAGCCCCAGTCTGCCTCCGCAGGGATCTCCACCCACCGTTGCTGCAAAAGAACGCACTCCGGATAACAATTCTTTGACTTTGGGGGTTGAAGTCAGAGAGCTGTTGAACATCCCACCACCTCCCAAAGTCAAAGCGCCATGTCCTCCTCCTCCGGAGACATGGGTTCACAACAAACGCACCTTTCAGCTCCTGTGTGGACCTTGCCCTAATGTCATCACAGTAACCCAGAAACCAGCACAGATACAAGACAGCACAACGAAACAAGCAGGAACCCAGACGGAAGCCATCAAGGAGATGCACGTTTTAGTTGAAAAACCATCAACCATAGACAAACCTGTCTTAGAATTGTCAGAAAGCAAAGCAAAGCCTGAGACTTTGTTAGAAACAGGTCCTGAAGGCGTTCACAAGGAGAAGGAGAATAGGGAATTTCCAAGTACCGAACGAGAGAGCGTGGAAGCAAGTGCAGACGTTCAGAAACAAGAGCAGAGTAGTAGCCCTCTAGTGAAGGAACCTGAGAGTCCAAAGAAAGAGCCTCCTCCTGTCATGAAGAAACCCATGGCAGTACTGCACAGAAAGGAACTGGTGTCAACAGAACACTCAGTGGACATACAGCAAATAAAAATGAGTAGCAGTGCCGCGACAGAAGAAGATTTACCTGTTGAGAACCATACAGCCTTCTCACAGCACGGGGTGGTAATTTTAGTTCATAAGAGTGATCGCGAGATGGACAAAAGTGAGGTCACATCCATGCAGACGCTTTCTGTAGAGGTCCCCAAAATTAGTAAGGCCTCGCCACCACCTACCCCTCCCCCGGCATACCACCCTACACCTCCTCTGCCAAGAAAGACACCTCCTTCATCAGTGTCTGCGCCACCAGATGAATTACAGAGGCTACAGGAGGAGATCCATGTCGCAGAGTCTTGCTGGCCACCTCCTCCGCCTCCTATGGAAGAGGACTCGGTGTTTGGAGGAGACGAGGTTGACTTTCCTCTACCTCCTCCACCCTTTGTGACAGACAGTGTGGCAAATGTGATGGACAGTTGTCTCACAGAGCTGGATGTCCCAAGAAGACCCACAGAGGAAGTCGGAGAGACAATTGAGGATTCGAGCGAAGCTGGGACATCTGTACATAGACAAATTCCAGATGTGTCCCCTGCTGTTCCACAAACGGTTACTGACACCAAACCAGAGGTTGCTGTGCAAGTTTCAAAAGCTAACACCGCTGATGAGATTTCTTGCAGACCAGTGCAAAAATGTTTAGCTGTTTCAGACAGTGTCCCACCTCCCCCAGTGAATTCACCCTCTTTGCCACCCATTGCAGGAGCAGAGAACCCAGTATCAGTCTCTGCTTTAGTTCCTCCCAGCAGTTTCCGGAAGCAAGACTCTCTGAAAATTGAAGATCAGCCTCCCTCCGAGCTTCCCGTCAGTGCCCAACCTCCAATTACTGTCCCAGTAGCACCCCCTTTACCAGCAGAGAATTTAATTCCTGGTGTTCATTTCAGAAGGCAGCCCAGTGTGCAAAACCGAGAGGCCAGGAGCAAGGAGCTCCTTTCCCGCCACAAAGGTGCACCCATTCCCAAAGAGGATGCCAACATACCTCTAGTCACCCCCTCCCTGCTTCAGATGGTTCGTCTCAGATCAGTCAACATGACTGAAGATCAGGTGAAAGCTCCATCGGAGGACAAGTCAACAAACCAGGGTGCTTCAGATCAGGAGAATTGCCCAGTTTCAATCCCAGGACCTCAAAACACTCCACAGAAGCCCATCCGCAAGTCCCTGTCATTAAAATCTCCCCCGCAGACAGTAAAGACATCCCCCGTGGTAATAAACACTCCTTCCATGCGCTTACAGGAAGCCATACGTATGAAAACGGCAGCCATGTCTTCAAGAGATGGTCTTCCATCCCGACTGGGTGTGAGACCGTCCACTTACAGCTCTGTCGGTGAACAAGGGGCTCTGTCCCTGAAATCCCCTGAGGGATGTGACATGCACAAGTCCCCAGCCTCTACCGCCAGCTTCATCTTCTCGAGGAGCACAAAAACGGTTGTCATAGACAAGACTCCAGCCGCCTCCTCCACTGAAGCTCAGGCAAGTCTGAAGCAAAGCTTGGCGGCCGAGCTCATGCAGGTGTCCGACAAATCGAAGGCCCCCGCTTTCTCCAATGGTGGGGGGAAGTTGGACAAAGTTCCTCCTCCAGTCGCAAAGAAACCAGCCCACGGGAGCATCAGTGCTTCACAGCATCTTCCTGCTTGTTCAGCAAAGATGGACTTCAGTGTTGAAGGAAACGGAGCAATAGCAGGAGTGCATCATATGAGTGGAATAATACCTTCTGAGACAACAGGTAAGAGCAGCAACATTCTTTGTAACCATGATTTTCTGTCATTTGCGCAAGTCATGAAAGACTGCCTTCATCAGCGTGCATCAGTGTACTGCTGCTGAGTGTGTAAACTGTGCTGATTCATTGCTAACATAAATCAATAGCAAACGTGCCACACTCATGTCATGAAGACACAGAATGCAAATTCAAGCATTTCCGTGATCTTGAACAGCTAAGCAGTTTCACATTGCCTTAAACAGCATATGTTCTCCCCCCCTTCTACACTAACACAATACAAATGCTGCAGGCTTTGCCCTTAGCTTTTTCTAGTCAAATGTGCAAGCATGTGCTTCAATCAGCCTTAACCTGAAGCTCATGATCATGTCTCAGTGACTGAATTAGATTAGGACAGAACACTCATTACATGTGTTCCTGTAACTGTATTATGCTGATTATGCTGATGCCATCATGTCTATCCTTCTCTTGTCTTCCCTCTTCAGCTACAAGAGTGACAGCGGACACAATTGAAACACTGTTTTGAAAGAGCATTGAACCAGGCTCATGCCAGAGAAACAAGCAACGACTACAAGCAAGTAAAAGGACAACTCACAGCAAGGACTGACATTACTGAGAGACGTACAAGTCAACTATCAGAGCGTTGCGTGTGTTAAGTCTTCTCCCAAAGCCTTAGCCTGTAATGGCCTTCTTACATATTAATGCAAAAAAATGTGTAGCTCCCCATTTCTTATGATAGCTTTATTCTGGAGTATTTTTCTAAGCTATAGTTTTTCTCTTATTAAGGCACCTCAGGATGAAATGGTGTGGACTGTAAATATTTGGCTTGTGTGAGATCGCCTCCCAGAGGTAGAATTAGGTAGTGGCCACTGCAACTCAGAAAAAGGATTTGTCTTGGCAAAGCATTCCTGTACAGAGGTTTACTGTCTTTTTTGCCTGTTGTTAATATAATGCATAATTAAGCAGTTGTCAGGAAAAAGATGACGATGGCATCCATAACAAGACACATTAGCATTTTATCACCTTCTTGGCTTAAAGATCGGAGTAAAAACTAATTGTCACACTCAGTTTTGGTCCTGCTTTTCACTGTGTGGACACATATCTGGAATAGTATTTGAGAAAAAGGGATGCTGCATACTCAACAAGAATGAGAGGAAGATATTTTGTCAATTAGGACTGAGGCACTTTGTGAAGCTACAGATGATAAACCATTAAGACTTATCACAGAAAAGCGTCCGATTACAGCAACTGCTAAAATGTCAATTAGATCGAATTTTTAGTAAAGGTCATCACATCTGGGAACTCTTTGAGGACAACAGTAACACAAGCATCCTATTTATTTATGTGTGGTTGTTTCCACTTGTAGCACTGTCTGTCAACTTTTCCTACCAAATTTAAAATATTTTAAGAATCTATTTCATCTGGCAAACCACTCCTAGGGCTATGGATGCTAACGATTGGCCCTGGATGATTGATACACTGGAGTAGACTTAGTGAGAGGTCAATGTTTTTATTAAATGTTCTGTATCCAAAACTTTGGCCTATGCCTTTTTGGTGGAAAATCCAACTCATCACTATTTGCACAAAAAATGCTTTCCCCCAGCAAAATCATTCATTGGTGAGTGAACTGACTCTTCGTAACGGGTCGAAAATCGACATCTTGATGATTATAAAGATTTTATGTACAGTTATTACTTCTATAAATAAAATTTAAGTGTATTGAAAATGCAGTTCCCTGCTTTCTTTCTCTTTGAAGATGTGGTACAGACAAAGATGCATTTCATTTCTGCAGACCACAGAATTCAGCCAGCGTTTATTTCATGTTAGAGATGATGCATCATTTCATTATATGACAGTTAATGTCCGGATATTGATTTCTGTACACTACCCCCATTGCAACCGTCCTATGTCTTATAGTACATGGCATATATGGCATTTATTTCTAGATAATCTTACGTCTCAAACCCAAAAAAAACATGTTTAATTAGGTTTGGCAGATTGGCCACACTTCCCTGTGATTTACCATTAAGGCCCAGGTAAGTACTGAAACATTAAGTCCCCTTTTAAAACACCTGAGATCCCTTATCAGCTACTTCCAGGCACAGGCAGTTAGTACAGCAACATTCAGTAAAGTAATTCTTCATTGTCTGAGTAGCAGTAGGTCTCTCTTGCAGAAACTGTTGTATTGTATTTGTATATTTAAAAGGTGCTGTAGGTAGGATTGTGAAGATCCAGGACTTGAACATCGACAACTTCTCAGTCCCTCCCCCCCTTTCTGCTAAAGCCCAAAACGGTCTCCTAAGCCCCTCCCCCCACAAGGGAGAATGAATGCGTATGCATGAGCAGTGATTGACATGACTTAGACAACCCCCTGGCCCTGATTGGTGCATCTGAACAGGGAGCTCTACAGGCTGTAGGTGGTGCCAGAGGAGCTGGATGTAGTTCTACTGGAACATAGGATCAGTTCCAGCAAATATGACAGAAAGTTAGTTTTAGAAGTCTTACCTACTGCACCTTTAAAGTGTGTTAGAAACACCATACAACACCAGGTGAAAAAAGAGACAAGAGTAATGAATCGTAGGTTGATTAGTTACAGAATTTGGTTGGACACTTTTAGGAATTACATTTTCTAATAAAGTCAAAGCAAGGTAAAAGAATTTGTCCCAGCCAGTCCAAAGCATCTGAGACTTTTGGCATCAATGTCCCATCGTTCGCCGAGAAAACATCCGGATGAAGTTGGGACCGTTGTTGCCACGGCGATTTGTTGATGAAAGTGTTCCTGATTTAATGTGGGCGGCAGGAGCAGCTTCAGTGGTGAATGCGATGTATCTAACTGATGTTGCCTCCTTTGAGTGTCTTACATGTGATCTGTCCTAGTTTAGTCATCAGCTGCTTGTCTTTCCACTGAGCTACACACTCGCCCGATATCTTCAGGTCGACCTGGGGAGATCATTATGGACATACAGTCAATCCCCTGCAGAGGACGCATTTCATTCCAATATGCCATTATTCCATTGTAGAAATGTTATGATGAATATAAAACATTGGTCCATATTTGAAGGGGGAAAAAAAATGGATTTTGAAGCAAAAAACAATTCATGGAATTTAATTTATGAATAGGGTAACAGTCCAATCTGACTGAAACCTACCTGTACTTTCTCCCACACCTTCTTCTTTGGGTTGAGTTTGTCGTCTGGTTTGCCTGTTTCATATCCCTCGACAAAGACCCGTTCTCCTGGCGACGACCCCTCTGGAGGGTCCAGAGGCTCCACCCTCCTGGGCTCCCCTTCACTGAAAATCGACCAATCAGAGTGAGCAGAGTAATAAAATAAAAAATAAAAAAATGAAGCTGAGGGATGTACCGTGTGGGTTTGTGCAAAGCGGAGACAACACTCACATAGAGGCACACAGCAGCATGGCTTGAGACTCAATCCCTCGCATCTTCTGGGGTTTCAGATTGCACAGCACCAACACCAGTCGGTCCTGTAGGTCCTCCTGGGAAACATAAGCCACCAGACCGCTGACTACCGTTCTTGGCTGCGGCTCCCCCACATCGATCTTCTCCAGGTACAGTGAATCAGCATCTGGATGCTGGAAGTTGGAAAAGAAAGACCACCCAGGTGAACTCAGAGAAAGAGGGGCCGTACAGATGGATCATTTCAACACATCGTCTGAAGAAACGCTACACTGATCAGGCATCGTCCTCACGTCCTACCTTCTCCACACTGATGATCTTGCCCACCCTGATGTCCACTCTGGAGGGGTCCAGCTCGTCATCCTCTCCTCCTCCTGCCTTGGCGCCCTTAGCAGCCCCTTCTGAACGAACACACACACACACCTAGTTGACATCCCAATGTTTGCAACTAGTCACACCGCTATATTTGGATTGGAAATATTTGGATATTTGGACAGGATGTGAGAGAGGGAAGGGGAGAGGGAAGACAGCGAGGATGATGGGTAAAACACTGACTCGTCTTTGAGGGGTTGGGGTAGGCAGTGTTGGAAAGTTTGCGGAGCTCAGGCGACTCAAACTTCTTTCTGATTGGCTCCAGCAGTTGGTTTAGTGCTACTTCCACGGAGGCCTTCAGGTCTCCTGGATGGACCAGCTAAAAGATTGCCAAAGGTTAGATCAGACCAGAAGTGGAACATTAAGCATTTTAGCAGGGATATACTTTAAGAAGGGCTTTTATTCTTCAAATAAGCCAGTGTGTCTATACGCTACCTCCTCAGCAAAGTCCTTCTCCAACTCTTCAAACGCGGTGTAGATTTTGTCTCCACCCCACTTGGGGTCTCTTTTGACGCAGAACTCTGAAACACAATAATCCCAATCATCAACTCATGTTGTGCTCTTTATATGAGTGGAGGAAAAGTCTGAAGCTGAGACAACAGCAGGCGACTCAACGGGCAGTTTTCTACCTCCGCGTAGAGGGAAGACGACATGTTTGACAAAGGAGAGGACTCCGTTGTTCTGGATGTTGCCTGGCTCACAGAAAGCCTTCTTCAGCTTCTTCTTCACGTCTCCGGCAGAGTCCAGCAGATCAATCTTTGACTCCTGCAGCCGAAAGAGATGGAATGACCACAAGCAGTAGAAGAAAATGTTCGTACAAATCTTGACCCATTTATTCCTACTGTGACGTACTTCCTCTGAGGAGCTCATCTTGGCCCCCGTCAGTCCTGGCACCATCGGGTTCATTAGATGGGAGCGCTTGGCATAGCCAAGGGAAGGCAAGTACTGGAGACAGATGAGAGGCCACCGTTACTCTTTACATTGTATAGAGATCTTATTGTGAAAACCGTTTCATGGGATCACCCTGCTGTGACATTTATAGTTCCTCATTTCTGGAAATCGTCTTCGTTATCAGTTATGATGTCGAGACCTGAAACTCAATGCACATGGAGGAAATAAATCAGAACTCATTTTTTAAAAGTCCAAAATGATTCACGTGCTATCAACAAACTCACAGCTGATCCTAATAGGGTTGGGTACCGAAACCCGGTGCTAATACGGCACCGGTGCCTAAACGACCGCTATCTACGGGACTGAATTGCCTCATTTCGGTGTCAATTAAATGCCTTTTGCGCTGCTCTCTGATGCTGTGAAACAGACGTTATAGGCAACAGGAGCATCACCGCACGTGGCGCTAGTTAACACTTCACCTGACAGCAGGTATCGTTAGCCTACCGTTAGCTAGCAGCTGGATTAAACACGGTTAAAATCATGGATGTAATGGTTAAAATGCTGACAGCTAAACGGTGTAAAGGGTGTCTGTATGTCACTGTAGAGGATTCCAACAGCGGGACGTTAAGCAGTGTTGCAGCTGCTGGAAAAACAACACAGACGGTGCGTTCACTTCAAACTAGTAAGCCTCGTGGTGCATTCAAAGTTACTGTAAAATACCCTATTCCCCTATTTTTTTAAGTATCGGTTCAGGCACCGTTTAGGCACCGGCACCGTTTTAAAAGTATCGTTTCAGCACCGGTATCGGAAAAAACCCAAACGACAGCCAACCCTTCCTCCTAAACTAATCATCCACAGGAGCTGCGGGGTATGTGTTGATTAATGAAAGAGAAGCGGGAAGACGTCAGGTACGTAGGGAAGGGAGATTGTGAAGGACTGAAATGAATGTGCAAAGATGGAGGGAGATGGCACCTTCTCTGCCAGAGTGAAAATCTTCCTCTGGTCAACTCCTCCAAACTGGGCGTCCACCTTGAGGTACTCCTCATCCAGAGCCTGAGGGCAAAGAACACAATAGAATAGAATAGATCTTTATTGTCATTGTTTTCAACGACAAAACGCAGTTTAGCAGCTCTCAATGGAACAGTTAAATCACAGACAAACAGAAATACAAAATTGAAATAGTAAAATATAAAATAACAAAATAGAAACTTCAAATAGTAAAATATAACAAGATAAATGAACACGATGAGTTGGCACATATCAGTCCCTCCAGAAAAACGTGATTATGCGATTGCATAATTCAATGCATAATCAGCCAATGTCCGCATATTTATGCGGGGGCCGCATTTTTTCAAATACGCCGCACTTTCGCCGCATAAATTGCTGATTTCCGCGCAAAATATGCGGGGCTTGCATGATTTCATAATTCCCGCATTTTCGTTGCAAAAAAGTCACATATATCTTACCGTGGATTTCCACAGGATGCGGAACGTCTGCGGACCGGCTCCGCTGCGGAACGGCTGCGTGCTCCGCCGTCCGTCAATACCCACCAGGTCCGGATTTGTTGCGTAACGGCTGCGGCCAGCCGACCACGAGATCTCGCGAATTCACGTATGTTCGCGCGATATAACAGGATGTAGTTTCTATAAACAGAACCACAAAACCAACAACAGTTCCATCCAGAGGAGTAGAGGGGAAACAACTCTGTGCTGTGTTTTCAAGGTGTAGTGCAGGGAAATATGATCCGCCGTGAGAACGGTGGATTTTATTTTGAAAAGTATCCGGATGTTTTATTTTGTTTCTGTGCTCGACTTCCTGTCCCGCACAATCTGAATTGTGCTGAATTGCTGCGGAGCTCTCCGTCGTCCGTCAAAAATAGAAGCTCTGCGTATCTGCTCCGGAGGGCTGTGGACTGACGGAACTGGGACGGAGTAGGGACGCAGACGTTCTGCAGTCAGTGGAAATACACACATTGACTTTAATGGAAACCTAATGACTCCGTCGACGTTCCGGATACGTTCCGCAGACGTTCCGCATCCAGTGGAAATTGCCGGTTAGCAGAAAGTTGAAAAATGTTGCGCTTACGTCACACAAGAGCAGCCATTTTCCCCTGTTGCCATGGGAACGTTATGAAGTGACGTAATTACGCGATGTGAACATCATCGAAAAGCTGCAAACCCCACGATGAAGCCATGATGAAACCGCAGTTTTTGCAAGTTCCCGCAATTTCATCGCATAAAATTACATAAATATCCGGCATATTCCATCCCATTTTTTAAGAAAACGTGCCGCATAATCAAGGATTTTTGCCCGCAACAATCACAAAAAAACTTCGCATTTTTCTGGAAGGACTGACATATATACATAATGTGATTGCACTTTCAATTTTTGAACAGACTGAGAAATCCCATGTACTACTCCCATCATCCATAACAGCAAATAAAAAAAACAAACAAACATGGAAAAACAACAAGTTCTAAAGAGTTCAAGATGTGAGGGGGGCACGCAGGATCACATCCAAAAGCTTGTTTGGAGTATGTATTTTAGATTAGATTAGATTCAACTTTATTGTCATTGTGCAGTGTACAAAGACAGCGAAATGCAGTTTGCTTACAACCAGAAGTGCAAAAAAAAAAAGCAGAAAAGCGCAATGCGATATTCAAGTATAGACAGGTGGTGCATAGGCAGGACAAGAAATATATTGCAGTGTTATAAGAGCAGAATAAATATGGCTATGTAATATGAACAATGTATGAACAACATGTACAGATATGTGCAATGTAGTAGCAGTGACATTAAACTAGTAGTAAGAATAATGGATATATGCATTGTATTAACAGAATATATAATAAGAAAAACTGAATAAATATGGATATACTGAATGAACGATATAGACAGATATGTACAGCATGTACAGCTATGTGCAGTGTGGTAACATAAGAATAGTAAGAATAAGTGTAGGTGCAGGATGAATAGTATGAAGTGCATTAGAATATGGCTATGTATAGGTGTAATTGCAGTATGTACATCTGTAAATAAATAAATAGAACAGTATTGGGGGGGGGGGCTTGGTCGGTTAATTATCACCGGGATGCAGAGTTAGAGTTCAGTATCTGACACCATATGTATGGATGGATGTATCTCACCATATGTGGACAATATGCTGTAATTACAGTATAACTAGTTCATTTTATCACTAGGGTTATGAAGAGACCCAAAATAATATTATACCACTCCTGGAGTCCAGCAGTTACGACTCCATCTAGAAGCGTGTCATTACCTGCAGTCCAGGGTAGAGCAGGCCACTGAGCAGGGGATGCTCCACCTGCTTGACCACCTCAGCTCCAGCCTTCTTAGCATCATGCTCCGTCACCATGGAGGACAGACGGTACACATCCAGAGTGTACTCTCTGACCAAATACATGAAATACAGACCTTCAACATTAGTTTCAGGCTGCAGCTACCAAGTCTGTTTCTGAGAAAGTACATTTAAAGTGCTCATATTATGCTTTTTGGCTTTTTCCCCTTTCCTTTATTGTGTTATATATATTTTGCGCACGTTATAGGTTTACAAAGTGAAAAAGCCCAAAGTCCACCCCAAAGGGACTTACCATCTCCAACAGAAAACACTGTTCACAAACTGCTCCAAACAGCTCTACTGTAGTCCAGCCTTTACTTCTGTGACAAACGTGCGTCACTTTGTAACACACGTTATAATGCTCGCCTAGCTGTTAGTGTTGCACGCCGTCATACTCTGCTTCTATCTGGCTGGTAGTCCTTACCTAGCTACTGCGCGACTCCTAAAAAAGATGGAACAGAAGCGATGCCTCACTCTGTAGCTAAAACAGAGAGCTCAACACACAGGGTGAAAAGAGGAGCTGCAGCAATGTGCAGTACAACAAAAATATGGTGTTTTTTGAAAATTAGACCATGTAAACCTATTCTGGTACAACCTCTAAATACAATTATGAACCTGAATATGAGCACTTTAAATAAATGCATATCAACACAGTCTCCTGTACTGTCAGCACAACTGACCTGCTGAGCTGGAAGTCAGTTCCTTTGACAAACTTGAGTTTGTCCAGGGGCACGCCAATGCTCTCCAACATGGCCTTGATGACCTGTTCGTAGTATTTCACCCTGAGCTCCAGCAGCTCCCAGGGGGCCTTCATGTTGTCTAGGAAGGCATGCAAGTCTGCAAACAGAATAGTGACCTGAGGGAGAAAAAAAAAAAAAGAAGAGGCAAAAACATGAGCCCTGATTTAGCAGGGAGTGCAGATTAAATTGAATTTGTTAACAAGATGCTCAGTGTGATCTACCCACCTCACATCCAGCCTTAAGGAAGTCTGCTATCTTGGACATAGGGACAAAGTAAGCTACGTGGGGTTTGCCAGTGGTCGCTGTGCCCCAGTACACCTTCAGCTCTCTCTCCTGAAGAATCTGCTTCAGCTTCTCCTCTCCAAGTACCTCCTGCAATACACGCATTCACGAGAATAATGAGACCAAGCTACTGGTGGACGTCGGTCACCGTGGGTATACGTTGGTTTGTTTGTATGTCCCACCTGGAGGTTCCTAGTGATGAGGTGGAACTTCTCATCCGGACTTAACTGATCTGCCATGGCGCAGAGCCTCCTGACAGAAAGATAGGAGTTTAAGCGTTGTTATGAATCAGTGGCACCAGCTTCGTTTCACCTATTCTAGATCATAGGTACGGCAGCGCATAGACCTTTTTCACGGCAGACATGTTGACATGTCATAGTAGGAAAAGCATAGATATATTCAAAACCATTAATGATGGCTGCATTCCACTTAGGAGAGGCCCTGCTATTGTGCATGCTGACTCACTGAAATAGCTCACTGGGACACTTGATGGAATTGAGCCATCGTTAAGGTTATCAATTTCAGCTGTGCTTTTCCTACTATGACAAGTCAAAAATGTCTGCTGTGAAAAAGGTCCATTGCATTAAAAAAGAAAAGAAAAAAAAGAAACCCTATCTGGTAATTATGAGTTACTATCTCATAATGACGAGAGGTGAGGATCTCGTAATGAGAAAAGTTAAGGTATATCATTGACAATTTCGGATTTTGCTTTTTTCCTTCTCGGTGTGAGACACTGGGAAATACAGATTTTACTTAATGTGGATGGCATTTATATAAGTATGTCAACACAGCGCAAATAAAACCAGATTAAATGCATCATTGCCCACTCTTGTCCTGTGGTGTAACGTTAAGGACGATTGATAACTATTTTATCTTATAGCTGGGCAATATATCGATATTATATTGATATCGTGATATGAGACTAGATATCGTCTTAGATTTTGGATATGGTATGTTCTAGCTGTTCTATTATTTGCCTTTACCCACTTAGTCATTATATCCACATTACTGATGATTATTTATCAAAAATCTCATTGTGTAAATATTTTGTGAAAGCACCAATAGTCAAAACTACAATATCGTTGCGGTATCGATATCGAGGTATTTGGTCAAAAATATCATATTTGATTTTCTCCATATCGCCCAGCCCAGCCCTAGCCATATTATCTTAACCTTTCTCAGAATTATTAATGTTAGAAGATGGGTGTCGAATGTCTTTTTGCTTTACTTTGAAAGAAACTGCAGCTTAACGTTACATATTTCCTCTATGCCAAATTTACCAGAAGACCATATTAGCAAAAGGATTGAGCATCTCTATCAATATTCTTTTGATATCTTATAACGTTAAGTTAGCCACTGAGACTGCGCTTATAACGTAAGTAACGTTAACGTTAACGTTTGAGAGCACGAAACGGGGAGCTACTGGCTAACGTTAGCTATGTTTTTACCATAAAATCCTCAGTTTGTTATATGTCAGAATAAGCCATTCAGTCAACTTTAAGATAACATGCTATAACTAGCTACCCTACTGGCCAGCTCACCTTTAGCGTCACGCTGATAATGAATGAACAAGCCAGCTAGGGCTATTTGGCTAGCTAGCAACAAACCCATGTGCAGCTAACGTTACCTAGCTCCGGTCATGTTTCGGAATACAACTACAACCAATTTAGTACCTACATTTTCACTTAATCTAACAACAATGTCAGTCTACCATAAAGCAATACTGTAAAACCTGCTAACCCACCTTAAAACCTGTCTTCTTACAATGAGACGGGGGTAAGTAGCTAAAGCCGGTTGGGTGGACCTGTCAGTGTTGCATCAGCGCTAGAGTCAACTCTGCTATCGACTCACATTAAACTCCAGGGGAAAGCAATCGACTGCTGACTGCAGAGCAGACAAAATCAGAATCAGCTTTATTGACCAAGTGTGTACACAAACAAGGAATTAGA
Organism: Sander lucioperca; assembly: GCF_008315115.2. Lineage (NCBI taxonomy): Eukaryota > Metazoa > Chordata > Actinopteri > Perciformes > Percidae > Sander > Sander lucioperca. Next base: position 2,023,939 of record NC_050188.1, read on the forward strand.
CTCCGGTTTTGATTGCTATGTGTACAGATATAAAAGTGCAAAGGGTGCTGGAATAAATATTAATTACTAATGTTAACAGGTTGCTTTATATACATGAGGTAGTTGGATTTGGCAGTATATACAGAATGCATATATTCATATTGACAGTGATGATATTGACATGTAAAAAAACAATGTGTATAAAAATATAGAATTTACAGGTACATAGTGGATGTTTGAAACAACTTTGTTATTGTGCAATTAGTGTGTTATTACCTCCTTTTTCTAAAGAGAAAATGCAGAACAATTATTCCCTTGGGCAAATAATAGTTGTTTGGCCCCTATAGACCTATAGTGCTGTGTGCATTATGTATAGGCCTGTATAAACTATCACCTCCAAGTCCCTATTACATACATTGCATGCAACAGACAATAGTTTATTCACCCAGGTACCAAGAAATCAATCAGTACACCTGGGCTCGAATATGCTTTATGAAAATGTGCCTTTCCAACTCTCGGCTAGCAAATGCTTTCCCTTCCCTATATGACATTTCTATCTCCATCAGCACCTTCCATAGAAAATCCTTAAGTTACCAAAGCGTGTTATTAATATGTTATAGCTCTCCATAGATCTACATGTATCATCGTAAGTGAAGAGAAACGTAATGCTTTTATAATTACAGCAGAACGTATTAATTACTTAAAAGAGGGCTGACACAGCACTGTTCTTTCTAGGGGGCCGGATTCCTATCTAAATCCCTGCTAATAGATCAACACTGATTGCGTTCAATATATTTTATTCTGTCAGTGAAGTTGTTTAGATGCCTAAATCACCATTTGGTTGATTACAGGACAAAGAACGCGAATTATTCGCATGTGAGTTGTTCCCCCGGGCCGGGGCACTGGTCGGTATTTGTTCGGAGGTTCAGAGTCAAACATCGGGCTCCAGTCGGGGGAGCACCGGGAGGATGAGGTTCCCAAACGAGGAGTCCTGAGTGATGAAGAAACCGGAAGAGTGGACGTGAGCGTGTTGCAGGGCGGCCTTTTGCTGGGCGGCGATGTGCTGCTGCTCCGCGCTGTCCCTCGCCTCCTTCAGGCTGGGTCTGGACGAAAGAGGGATGTTTGCTCCGGGGCTGTTCGTGGACTGGCTCTGCATCAGCCGCCTTTTCTCCTTGTCCAGCTCCGCCAGGATAGCCACACGGGTCTTGTTCTGAAAGCCTTGTCCTGGAGGGTTAGCAGCCATGACAAGTTTAGCTAGCTAGCGGAGTTAGCGGAGGAAATAAAAGTCCATGAAGCCGTTAACTGAGAATGTTTTTTTTACGTTATGTGCTTGTCCAGCTGACGTCGTTGTAGTTTCCTTTTCTTAATGACAGACATAAATGAAGCATAAGCAGCCAGAATTAGCTTTGAAGTTTAGGTGTTTTATGCTAACTTCTTAACGCTAACAGAATGTAAACACTTCCGGCTTGAGTGATCGTCCTTCAAAATAAAAGCGTATACTTTCTAAAAAGCTGTTAAGTCTACCTTTATGTAGTCATCGAATCTAATTGGTAAAAAACTAAAAACTTATGTTTTATGTTAATGATGATTAAAATAAATGACTGTATGAAACTGGAAATCAATTCACAAGTCATCATTTATAATTGTTGCACAGAATCTGGTGTAGAATATTGCTACACTAAAATCACAGCCCAATAAATCACACAATGATAATATATAAGATAATGATAAAATAATTATGGCTCAAATTAGTCATAATTGGTCATTTTTTCCATTTATTTTTTATTTTTAATAGAGTGTATAAATGCATTAAACATAGCTTCTATGAAACAAGAACCAACGTAATAGGGAGTAGTTTGATTTGCCACACTTACTGTAACTTCAAGCAATATTTTATCACATTGGGACAAAATCCAGACACTAGATGGCAGTAGTTTACCATGAATGAATGTGCCATGTGTAAATGGAACTGGAGCTACTGTAGGCTACTGAAAGCGTGTAGCCTTTGTTAACTCTGTAAAAATCAAAATAAGCTAATAATTTCTCTACATCAGGCCGTGTTTAATTAGGAAAATGCAGTTACCTAAATGAGTATTCTTTCATTATTTTTGCACATTTTCAAAGGTGCATTAGCCCCATTTGTAGGTCTTTAATTTAATGTTTATATTGTCTTTGAACCAGATCATTTAATAATTATTGCTGCTGCTCTCACAACCTGCTCGTTACCTTTGATGAGAGTTTCCAATGTTTTGAAGACAGAGTATACGAGAAGCTTCTAAAATCATAAGAATTATATTATTCTCTGTTCAGTATGCATTGGGTTATGGCTAATTATACATTGAAAATCTCTTCATGTTTGTTCTTGTTTAAATTGGCTCAAGCTTGTTACATAGTTGTTTCAAGTAAAGAAATGTTGACAGCTTGTTCACAGTACACTTATCAATTAGTATTTATTAACAATATCTTTTTCAATCTTAACACTCTTTTCTTAAATAACTACAGTACAGTGTACATACGTCCATTACACAGCCACAAATATCAAAGAAATATACAGGTTTTACATACAATATATACAAAATGCACAGGAGGCATGTACACAAGGCTTCTGTGTGTCCCTGTGAGATTAAAGCTCACACATTTGGCTACAGCCTCAAGAGTCATGAGGGAAGTTCACTGACAGAGCCATAAAAGACAAAACACTGGCAAAATAAAACAGGATGAGATTTACATGATGTACAATTATTACAGGGTTAGTGGGTGAAAAATTCCACTGTGTTAGCATGTACAGTATCCTCTAATAGAGATGTTAAGGACCTCTATAGAGAAAAACAAAACAAAAATTAAATGAAATATGAACATTTTCACATTGGCAAACACAGAACAACATGTTAAATATGTAACAGTATGTATAACATATGACACTGTATGTACACATTTCCATATCATTAGATATGAAATATGTCAATCCACACTTTCGTGACAGGGATTGAGATGATCACAAAGCATCCTGGTTGTTTCTTCAATAAACACACGTATATACAAAGAATTAACATTCCAAAAACACACAAGGGAAACCTACAACGAGTTCACTCCCCCATCTTCCAGTCTCTTTCCCCACAATTATGTGCTTCCCTTTTCGAATGCATATGGTGCAAAGATAGTAGCGTTGGCAGCATGCATTAAAAAGCTTATGAATGTTTTAAAATTTGACTCGTACCCCAGTTTCCTCATTTTGAAACTTGTAATTCAGTTGGAACCTCACAAGGCCTTAAATATATTTAAATACTGCAAGAGGAATTACTTTTCAGCAAACATGAATTCAAAAGCAGTAAAATCAAAACTAACAAATATATAAATAATGGTATCACTATCACTTATTACCATCAGTATAGGCTGTAGTCAATTTTGCTCAGTATTAAGAAAATGAAATCATTTAGGGGAAAAAAAAGAAGCTTTTCTCGTTTTCAGTAGCCGTCCTATAAAAGGATCATGTAGATAATTGAATTACAAACTAACTGTTTTTAATATTGTAGTGGTTTCAGTACTACGATGGGGAACCAAAACAAACTTTTCAGAGCAAAGCTGTAATTGTCCAGCTACTCGTTCAGTTCATACATCACATTATGACAGCTTCTTATATATTAAAAAAAAAAAAAAGACAAAAAGCCAGTGGGTTGGGAATGAGATGGAAACTGGCTGACTGGTTTCAGTAAACTGAGGATTAATTATAAAATTCCAAAACACATTTAAACACGTTCAGAATATGCACCAAGTAAATTACTCAAGAGCAAGTGTCAGTTTATTTTTAAGTTTTGAATTTTTATCCCTAAAACGGGGCTGATATTAAGGCGTTCTCACTGTTTGTTCAAGTTTCTCACGACACATCTCAGAGTTATAAAGTTGTCTTTAGCGCAGTGCTCAAGATCATTAATGCTCCATGTGGGATGTACAAGGATGGAAACTGTTCAGCTCCAGCGAGCAGCACCAATAAATGGCAGCACTGACAAAGCAGGCTCCCATTACAGTTCATAGTTTTGTGCAATTTCAACGAAGAACAAGGCCAACCTTTAAATAAAATAAAAAAAAAAAAAAAAAAAAAAGAGTTTTCCACAGTACTCCTATGTTTTACAAAAAGTAAGGCTTTTGAGATCTGACTGAACAAAAGAGGAGAGTGAATTTTGCTGGGAAAAAGTCACAAAATACAGAAGAGTAAGTTGTTTTTAGAATGGCCTCAGCGGGCCTGACGCAATGACACTTTTGAGTCAAAGGTTTTGTCAACGTGGAACAGCAGCAGCGTGATTGGACAAGGCAGTGTCTGTATGATCCGACGGTCCCAGGTAAGTTGGTCCCGCCCAGTGCAAAGTGCCAGTCGATAACCCGAATGGTCCTCAGGTCTCTGTGCTAGACCACGTTGGCCATTTCTGTCGAGTCCGTGTCTGAATCTGCCTCGTTGTCCCTGCAGGAAAATAAAGAGCCTCTTCAGTTGGAGTTTTGCTTCTTCACCGTCACGCACACAAACACAAGAAAGGCATTTCAATCAACAAGTCTTACCTCTGTTCCTGTAGCAGTTTGCGATTGCCTTGCCTCCTCTCCTCAGTGATTGGATACGAGTACAATATGATCAGGCCGATCATGATGAGAGCTATGGGGGCGGCGGAGACCAGCACTTTCAACGTTATATCCACTTCCTCTGGTTGAGAGCAGCCTCTACTGATGTAGCCTGCAAAACTGAAAAAGAAACAGAATGAAAAAAAGAGAAGAATTTTACATCTTCATGCATTGCAGAGCATTCATGCTGAGGCACACATCTGCTATAGTATTCCATTTTTAAAATAAAGCCAAGATCTTGATGTAAGGGCAAAATTTGCACCAAATCGCTGATCAAAGACAACACTGTCAGTCCACACACACACACACACACACAACTGTACTTAATCTAATGAAAGCAAAAGGAATTCCTTGCTTTGATGTGGGATTTGGGTACTGTGAGATTTGGCTTAGCCTCACTTAATTTTTTTCATTGTGTCCCAGTTTTTTGGATAAAAACCTAATTAAACAACATCAAAAAAAACACATTTAATTGATTCAGAATATAGGTTGTGTGTGTGCATATTTAAGTAAATACTTACTCTAAACTGAGAGTGGAAATGCCAAGGGAGACTCCAGAGGCAAACTTGGTGAAGAAGACGTAGAACGAATAAAAGAGAGCTTCGTGGCCGGTGGAGTTAGGGTTCTGCACTTGGAAATCATCGACAACATCGGGCAGCATAGACCTGAAAAACACGAAATGTTAGAGTCACAATTGGTTTTATTTATATAAGAAAACATGAAAAAGCCCCCCAAAAATGAAAAGAGTCTTACCAGGGCAGCAGGAAGGCTGCAGCCACTCCCACCCCGGCAGCAAAGGAGACAATGTAGGTGACGATCAGGTTACTCTTAACACACACCACCAGGATCATGAAGGGAACCACAGACTATAAAGAACACAAACACATTCAGAGATTTACTTCCTAAAAACAAGTCGCTTAATGACACCAGAGCTGTTTTCCTGCAACTCCTAGAATATCACTTAAGTGGTGTTTGGGCCTTACCAAGGAGCCAGTGAAAACCGCTGTCTTTTTTCCAAAGCGAGTCAGGAACCACTGCCAGAACGGGATGGCAAGAGTAGCGGAGAGCTGAGAGGGGAAAAAAAAAAAAAAAAAAAACATTTAAAGCCTGGTTTAACAGCTGTTTTTGTTTCGACACATAAATAGACAAAGCTCTCGGATGTTGAGGTAAATTCCATTCGAGGCTGGATATTACAGGTTAACATGGTTTTGCAGAAGGGAAGACCCTCTGTGCAGCATAACGTAAGAGTAAAGACGCATGAACTTGGATGCATTTCTGAAATGCTTCGGCTTCCGTTTGGCTTGGCCATGACTTGAAGCGTGCTGATGCAGAAGCACATTTGACCTCTCATGCCTGCCCAACACAACAGTGAAGATGGAAGACAATATGGTTTCTATGGCTCTTCCCAAAACACATTTGAGCTCAATGTGATGCAAAATTCCACAGGGGTCATCCTATGACTCTACGGGGGGGGGGAAGCTTAGATCAGTTTGGCCTCCGACCCCTCCGTGTTTGACTAAGGTCAAGATAACAACGGTGGTGCAACAGTATTTTCCCACCTTTTCTTATGGTTATGAGTGATAACCATCAGAAAATCTCGCTGCACTGCACAGACGTGTTACACACGTTAGGTGTGATATCATTTGTGGTCTTCAAAGCTGTTTAATGTGGTTTCTCACTATGAGTAAACTGCTTTATTTCCTTCCTATTTTTTCTTTTTTTTTGTTGCATCAGCAGTACGTGTGCACTTAAACGGAGTCTGAACTTCATCTTCAAAACCGCCAGTCCGTGCCACTTCCTTGCACAGACACTGACCTCTCCTCAATGAGCCTTATCAGCCTTTTCCTCAAAAAGCAAACATAATTATCAATTTGGCTATCTTCTAAACGTTTTACACAGTGTATACAGTGTATTCCTGCCAAATGGAAGGGAGTAGCACGACACGACTACTCCTTAAACAAACGCTGTCCAGCCCTTGAAAGTGAGTTGATTTGCAAAGCTACAGAACAATGTACCACACAGCATGCTTTCTGCAACGTGCCTCACAAAAGAGGACACACAAGGCTCTTCTTGTTTGTAGCGACTCTCCGTTTCATTACATTTGACCTTTACTGTGTCAAGTCAGTAACTGACAACCAGTTTGAGTCCTTATAGTGCGATTGGTTTAGTTTGGATGTATCTTTGTGCTCATAAGAGCTGAGTTCCCAAATTACTGAAGGTGAGGATTAGGATCACTTAGTGCTGATTATGGAGCAGTTTATGTCAGAAGCTCACACTGTTGAAGCCTCTGAAAAATATTTCCACTGAATAGATGTACTTTAACAAAAGGTGACTGCCTTGACTCCATAATCCTTTCCATAAAGTGAAGGATCAAAGCTAGAACGTAATCTTTTCAACCTCTCTAACCAGTACTTTCTTTCTGCTGTGCGTGCTACAGAAGGCACTTTAATCTATGGATTAAATGGCTTTAATGCCTGTCAGGATCTGAAGTCATTCTTTGATAAAAGAAACAAAAAAAATTCAAGTGAGGTCAAGAGAGATAAACGAGAGAGGATAATCAAATGTGGCTCCTTTACAGTCTGTGGGAATGGGATGGCATTCAGGCAGAGGGGTCACTCATCATGGAAATGGGCAGCCAGGAGACACTGCTTTCTGACCAAGTACAGACCAGCCTTGTAACTGAAGACAATTTATGTGTTCACCCTGGGAGGGAAGCTTTTGTCTGCACTCTGAAGCTGTTGTATAGCTTAACTTATTCCACACAAATGGGCTGCTCAATGTTTCATAAGCTGAAGGAAATGTGGTCATTGCTGGGAGAACAGTTGATGGGAACAGCTGCCTATCTGTCTGAATGTTTGAAAATGCCACCTGTGTGTGTGTGTGTGTGTGTGTGTGTGTGTGTGTGTGTGTGTGTGTGTACTCACCATGATGACCAGCAGGATATTCTGAAAGTCGTTTCTGAAGCCCAGTGTGGAGCTGCAGAACAGGGCAAAGTTGCCCTCCAGGAGCTGTGGGACCAAGCACAGAGTGTCACTCAGTGTAACTCACAGGCGCCACGTAAACTCTGGCTGGGAGCACAAACATACTGTAGACATACTAACTAACCTCATAGTCAAATTATGTGTGTGTGTGTGTGTGTGTGTGTGTGTGTGTGTGTGTGTGTGTGTGTGTGTGTGTGTGTGTGTGTGTGTTTATACGCACCATGAAACCTAGCGAGGTAAAGAGGAAGACCATGACCAGTTTGGCGTACGGTCCATGTCCCATCACCAGCTTAATCCCCTGGAAGAAACCCATGGGCTCTGACCTGGGACGACAAGACTCTGGAAAGAGGAAACATAGGAAAGGATGAGCACAGATGCAAAATTACATCCACAAATTACAGTTCATTTTACACAAGGAGAGGCCTTTGGGGCAAACAGCTACAACTGCCCCTATTGGACTAGAGAGGAAATGTCAATAACAGTTCTGTCACAAAACAGTGTATGTACTGTACATCCAATCAGGAGGTTAAACCCGAGAAACTGATGTTTTTGGGATGTTTAAATAGCGACCGAAAGCCATGAACTCGAGCTCACCGAACTAAACAAGATTCACACAAAAGAATTGATTCACAGTTACCCAAAACCAAAATGGGATCGGCCTATTATATATATATATATATATATATATATATATATATATATATATATATATATATATATATATATATATATATATATATATATATATATATATATATATATATATATATATATAGTGCAACTTAAAAGGCATGCATTTTGGCTTTGAATGCAAGTCAAAATGATGAGGCAATCAAACGAGTGGATAATGGCATCTAAATTGCAGGACGGAGCCAGTTTGATAGCGAGATTAATGCCTTACCTTTTTGCTCTCTCACACCGAAGAAAACCACAATAGCACAGAGGACGTAGATAATGCAGATGACACCAGAGGCAATCATGTAGGCCGTTTTCTGTAAGGAAGGAACAAGAGAAGGAAAGGACGACACTTTTGACTTTAGTTCTTCCCATCAGTTCTTGTTGTTTGAACAGTAAACAGAACACGTTTGTTATTAGCCTTCACTGTCAAACATATGACTAACAGCTAAGCTTGTTTACCGTGTGATCCAGGGAAATGACAGGCTCGGAGTTATTGAGTCCGAAAGACACTGAGGAGTTGCTCAGGTTCGTCACAATGTCGTGCGGTCCTGGGAGGCAGGGAGCGTTCGCCATACCCACGATCTGGCCCTGGATAGCTGTACCGAGAACAGTCCCCAGAACCTCCACCGTCATCCCTGATTGGAGGAAAGTTTAGTTTAGTCACTGAGGAGGTGCCACACTAGACTTGTCTTTTCTGTCAGGAGATTAGTTTCAAAAACTAATCATTTGACTAGGATACTCACTGTACGCGGTGGCCGAGTCTCTGTCCTTCTGCTCTGAGCTGATGAACATGGTGAGTGCAGAGTATGGCACATGGAAGCACTGATTTGTAATAGAAAAGAGTAACAAGGTGAGAAAAAAAAATAAATGAATGCAGCTCTTAATTTCACTATTGGTTAATGCAGAGAAGTAAAGAAAGCTAAAGTCATTGTTCACCACTTTGGGAAACGTATTTCATCGCATTCTGCTAGAAAGTTGGATGAGTTTGATACAAGTCTCAGATTGACATTTTGAGCAAACTGTTCCTTGAATGAAAGTGAATCCTTTCAAATGATTGCACAATTTGAATATTCCCTAACAAAGAAAATGCTAGGTTTAAAAAAAAAAAAAAAAAAAAAAAAAGATATATTTTGGAAAGATTGCTACATTTTGCGTTGCTCAAATCAGTTTGAAAAAAAAAACATGTGAGGTTACTTTAAACTGACCCCACAATAACCTTCATAACATTTTGTCATAATAATATGTCATAATTAACTAATTAAACTCATTTCATAATTCATTCGGGGGGGGGGGGGTTTCTTCTCATCAGTTTTTGTAACACAAGAGCCGTTTTCTATGATATGACCCTGTAATTGCACATATGGAACAACTGAGTAGTCACTGGGAGGGTCTGCGTGGACACGAGTGTTGGTACTCACAGTTTGAAGGGTCTGGAAGATGCAGTAGAAGACAAGGTACCAGATGACTTTGCCGTTCTCAAAGGGAGGAACGTACCATATGAGGAAATAGGAAATCACAGCCAAAGGGGTGGAGAGCACGATCCTTCATATGGACAAAAGGAAGAGTAGGGGAGGGGAAGGAGAAGAGACAACAACATCAGTGGATGAACACGTGATCCTACTCGAGCGTGAAACGCTCTCACTCTGTAACCAATTATCAGCCTTTATGAAGAGAGGGGACACTCATTACATAACAAGTTGTGTTGCCATTTAAGTGGGGCTTTCATTCAACTAGTGCCAACCCTTCCTCAGGTCAGCAGTGTTTGGTTAACAGGGACGCAGTATTCCTGGTGTTCATGTGCATGGAACAGGTTGAGCTTGTGGATGAGCTGGAGGGTTACGGGAGGATGTAACACCGGGGAATGCTGCCAAACTAAACTTGCTCTTGTTTTTTTCGTTTGCAAATGACTGAACACTTTGTCACATGAAAAATGGTTCAATGAGGCAATTCTACGGATGTGAAAATGTTCATACAAATAAGAACATGTCATTTTAGTCTTTGCACAAGCAGCGCCATCATGACCCACATCTGTGTCATCCTTTCCTCCTCCATCTCCGTCTGACATCCCGTAAATGCGCACCATGACATCATTTTAAGAGGAAGTTTAGTCACTTCCTTCCCCCTATGGTTAGATCGACTCTCTCCAGTAGGATATATTGAGAGCAGCCACACCTCTGGAAATAAGAGTCTGGCTAGTGGAAATCTACGGAAATCACTACTGTGTCGGTTGATTCATCCTCATCAGACAGGCAATTAAGTCACACGTCACTATGGGATACAACAAAACAGAAAGCAGTTGTCATAGTATATATAAATAAAAATGACCTAACTTCTCGCCATGGCACGGGCTAATATCCAATCAAAGTGCTCGGCGGCTGAACAGCTTCACTGCAGACTCGCCACCGATCCAACTTTTTACAGCCAAACTTTGATGAACAATGTATGTGCTTTAAAGAGAGTAGAGTCAAGAGGAGCAGCATTCAGCAGACTCTCTCGCCCATGTAATGCGATTAACTGTACACTCGCCTGAAGTCACTGTGGGAGTGGGCCAGAGTGGTCAGCAGGTTAAAGCAGATATTTTGTCTGGAGATGATAAAACACTAGGGGTGTGGGGGGGGGGGGGGGAATTGATACAGCATAGTATATGCATAGTACGATATTTTCCGTGGCAATACTGTATCGATACACAGATGCCAAGTATCGATCTTTTTTTTATACATGTGTTGGTCTGTCTGTCTGCTTGACAATCCCATTTTGCAGAAAGAAAACTGAAGTGGGATGAACAAACAGAGATATTTATCTTTTTAGATAAAACAGATGTTGACAAAGTTTCCTTTTGGGGACATCATTTGAAATTGGGAAAAAAAAAGTTGGAAAAAAGGTAATAAATTGCAATATGTTTCAAATCGCAATAATATCCTATTGTGATAAGTTACTGTGAGGCCTCTGGTGATTCCCATCCCTATAAAACACGTGGGAATGGGGTTTTTAAGCATATTTCCTCTGTGCTAAATGGCACAAACACCTACCAAATTAGGAATGGGACTTGATTTGACCTAACTGAAGTGTGTCTATCAGTAAAAACAGCTTTACTTGAACTATTTAGCCCCATGCAGACATCCTACAACATGGATGAAACAAGCTGTGGTAGCAAAAAAAATAAATAAAAAGACAGAATCAGATTTTTTTTAAATCGACTTTCAAGTGCCATCTTTTGCGGCTTCTTTTTTTCAGTGTATGCTGTTCTCAAAAGAAAGGCCAAGTCAAGACTTGCACTGTGCTTGCAGCAGTGCAGTGACACAGTATGCCATCCACGTACAGTGCTGTGTCCCCTCCTAGAATTAAATGTCATCTGAAATAGCCGTGCTGACTAGGGAGGGGTGATTTTATCTCAGCAAGTTGACTAAGCAGGTGGCAGATTTTAGTCTGGTGCCTATATTAACTGTGCAAAAGCGTTCTCAATCATTAAGCTGTAATAAAACAAGCCAATTCTCTAGATTTGATTCTGGTTTTGAGGCCTTGACGTCATGTTTACATGCACTGAGAAGACTTAGGAAATCCGAAAATTTTTAAAACTAAATCATGATTTTACAGTACATGAAATGTATGGGAAACAAAACCTTAAAATCAATGCTAAGGTAAAAACATCCACTTCCTAACCTTAAGCACTTTTGAATCAATATTAAAATTCATATTAGGCAGTCGGTATGTCAGTAAGTAAGTAAGTACGTAAGCCAGTATTTGTTAAAGTCTAAACTCTAGATACTTAACAGCCAATGTCCAAAGAAATTCATTTAAATGTGTGTTTAGGGAATAGCAGGAAGCCTGCAGAATTTCACTAGTGACTACTCCAGTGGCTCTGCAGCAACAGTACGACTTGTTCTACTACTGCTCCGCAACTTGAACTGTAGTTAACTCTTAGACTTCCTCAGCCAGTCTTTAAAACTCCTACCAGGGCCATTCGCAGCTGAAAGCTGAGACCTCATTGGCTCACATGTGTGGTGTGTTGTGGGCTGGACCAATGACAAGCTAGCCTGACTCCTCTCCCCTCCCCCACTCCCTACACATGAAGCCTGATGAAGATGAAGCAACTCCTGCTGCATTTCTACTGCCGCCTCCTCCTCCCTGATCTCCTGCACCGCACCCATCTCCTCACATCTTTACAACCAAACTGACCGTTCCAATGATTTCCCCCATCCTTTGTTGCTCCTACAATCCCCCCCCCCACCCACCCACACCCGATCTCGGACAACAATTGGACGAGGTGCATCTCGCTTTGCACAAGCAGCGCCATCATGACCCACTTTTGAGATCAAACGCCTGCATCTTAGCTTTAGCAGAAAAATTTAAAGAATGATATACTGACCTTACCCCTCCCGCACAGTTCTGTTAAGCTTAATTCAACGGAACTGTATGCATTAACATTAAGTCAAGATATTTTTTCTTTAACACAATTTTCAAAGTATGCATGATATTATTTATTTTTTGATTATAAAAAGTAATTTAAGGTGTATCGATGACACAATATGGTCCCGTAACATAGAAGACTTAACTATAATGTTCACAGGGGCTACTATGTGGACATTAATAGCTTTTATTAATAACTGTTGCAAAAGCTGAAAATGTTAATTATGTACACCTGATAGCAAAAATCATTTACAGCACTGTACTTTTCAGAGGGGTGATCATTTGATCATCATGTTATAAAACCTCCATCTTAACTGTCAGATCAAGAACTTCATTCAATACATGTTGCACACGTGTGCCTGCCAAAGCTTGACAGAACTGCTACCCAACAGCTGAACAGGATGATCATTCCTTCGTAGTCTATATTAATTATGCAGGTGTTCGGGGAACGGGGAACGGAGGAGGGGGCCGCATGAGACCTTAGTGACTGGGTTCATCTCCCAGTTGTGCCCCTTCGTACACAAGGTACACACATTATTGAGATGATGTTTTTAATCAAGCAGGCGAGGGAGTGGTGCATCTCCCTGTGGTGCTCATTTAAAAAGCCTGCTATGCCCTCAGACATTTAAGATGTCACCTTTTTGTCTGATCACATTATGGAGGTACTGCATGTTCCGAAACACTCAAGGGACAGCAGCTCTGACATGTCTTCTGCGTTGACAGGAGACTGGCAGCGGCTTCCGTAACCAGCAGCTCCCACTGACACACCGCACTGTCCTTCTCTCACATAACAGTATGAGTGGACCGAGAGTTCCAGGACCGTCTGCAGATTTTGACAATGCAGGGACCCCCAGTATGACATAAACCTACGTATGCTGCTCAGAGATTGAGAAGTAGAGGTGGGGGGAGGAGGGGGAGAAAACAGCTGAAAAGAAAAGGGGTCAGTAACCTTTCTATAAAAAAAAAAAAAAAAAAGGCCTGAAGCACCACAGGCCTCCCACTCCCTCAGCCTAGCTGCCACACGCAGCCAATGATGCACCACCGCAACATTTAAACATTCATTTTGCTCTTCACAAGGGGATTTCATAGAAAAGATGCCAAAGCAAAGTGTACCGGTCAAACTGAAAGGAACAACACAAAATACAAGGTGTTGTTTTGTTGTTAATCTCAAAAAGGTCAATTTATACAAATGAGAGTATTATACAAAATATCAAATAGCTGAAAATGACCTCGCTATTCAAATATACAGAGATTTCGAGACCTCTATGGGAAGTCTTCATGGTGTGCTTGCTGTAAGCAGTAGTCTTGGTAACAGGCAGGAGTTATATTTGTCAATGGATTGCCAAAGGCCATGCTATGGGAAATGTGACTAGCACCTGCAGGAACTACCCGTATTTGTCTGGTAAAATAAAGGCTCAGTGTCTTTGTTTTTGGCTTTAGGGGTCCAGCCTTAACCATTTAACCAACTAAAAGCATTTTTCAGGAGATTTAGTTATAGCCTGTGTGTGTGCGTGTGTGAGAGAGAGAGAGAGAGAGAGAGAGAAAGAAAGGGGGAGGGCTTTTGAATACACACAGTTGCCTGATGTGTGGGCTATGACAAAGTGGCAGCAGTAATGTATCAGCATGACCTAAAGTAACCCCTCCTGAAAGAAGACGCTGTTAATTCAGTTCCCTCCCATAGCCCCACCCCCAAACACAACCAAACACTGTAACTTCCACTCACAGCTCTGACTCAATGACGCTGATAGGCAGCCCCTCTTTAAGCGTTTCCGACAACAATAAGTGCTTTAGAGACATAACTGGGCTTCATCAACAAGGTAATGGAAATGGTCTTGCAGAGACTCCAACACTACAGCTGGAGGAGGCAGTTGCTCCGGAGAAAATGACCATGGTCTACTGTAGATCTCGTTGTCATCGAGTCAAACTGTATCAGACTGTAGCTTGCTTGTTCCAGCATGGGAGTAAGACTTACCAGGGCAGCATGCGTCCGAAGCGCGTCCATGGGCTTCGGGAGACCAGGAAGCCCACCGTGGGGTCTGTTATGGCGTCCCATGCTCGGCCCACAAACAAGATGATGGAGGCATAGAAGGGATCCAGCTGCCAAAAGAGAAGACACAAAGATTAGTGCAACTGGGACATTAAAAGCACACAAATTTCAATGGTGGGTAATTTATTGATGGTACACTTTCAATCCCTTTGCTACCTTAGAGTAGCAAAAGTAGCAGGCATACACGTCCACCACTACACCACCCATACTAGGCTAAATGTCATGAGCAAGCTGACAAACTATACATAGCCTGTGGTTGCAAATTTAAACTGTTTGATGGAGGAGTCAGCAGTGTAGCTTTACAGCACTCAACAAGAATCAAGTCAAATCGTGAAGGTGCCACTTGGGAGCTCAGCCTGTCTGCTGGTTATTGTGCAGGGGAGACAAGCCTGACTGGAAGCCAGCCAGGATGAATGCTTGACTCCTGACTGTACAATCTGCACCATGCTGTGTCACCCAATAGACTCTTAATCAGCAATCTTGGTAGCCGGACAAAGCTAAACCCTGGGAGGCCCAGTTAACTTACACGCCATTTTGGCCTTAACCCTCAGATTAGTGTCAGAGCCCATTAAAGCGAGCCCCTCCTCATCGTGCTACCATCCTTCCCCTCCCCAACATTTTTCCAGAACAAGCGTTTTGATACAGCGAAGCCACATCATGGAGTCAATAATGGAAACAACAGAGAAGCGTTTCCCGCCTCTTCATTTTTCCAGGACAATCGCATCTTTGTTGGCGAGCTTTGGCGGTCACAAAGTCCTGTACGTGCCCTTATAAGAGAGTTGAATCAAGGGCACAGGAAGGATCATGTACAACTCCATGTTCTCAAGTCTGTAAATGCCACCCGCAGTATTGCATACAGAGCATGTAGTAAGTACAAAGTAGTTAAATTAGCAACGCCCAACACTGTTTGCAATACAAGTTGGATTTAGTGCCATGACGCAGTTGGCACAGGTTGCTTAAGTCGGCTGCCAGAAGGTGTGATAGTGACAATGCCGGTTCAACTGGTTTGCATACAAATCAAAAGAGTTTAGCCTGTTACCGAGCCTGTCTTGGTAACAGGCTGAACCGTTTTGTTAGTATGTACGTCAGTATGTTAGTATGTATGTATCAGTATGTGTGTTCCCATTCCCAGTAAGTTGGTCCTTTAAGGGCAGCAGGGCGGGCTATATTTAGTTCTGTATGAAAGGGACACTAATGTCTGGGCAAGTGTGATCATGGAAATAATCTCAACCAACTCACCTGAGCTACGTCCAGCAGATAGATCTGCAGGAAAAATCCCAGGGCACATCCTGTGATCTGGTAGGGTGCTCCACCGATGGCATAGCATATCTTGCTGCAGACGGACAACCTGTTCCTATGCTCCTGCTTGGGGGGGGGGGGGGACAAGGACAGAAGAGGGAAACACAGTTAGTCATATTAAAATTTGCATTTACAGTAACTCTAAAAGTGGAACCAGGATATGGAAATTCTACTGAGAAGGTAATGTCTAAGAAATGAATGGAAATGAAACTTTAGGTATATCACTCTTTCAACATCAACCTACTTTTGGACAAAGTGTCTTAAAGGCAAAGTATTTGCAGCTGCACGCATACCTTTTCAGGCTTTGACATGGCCTTACCCTTGTAGTTATAGGAGGGGTCAATTTAATCTTCAGTGTCGCTGATTTCTCACCAGTCCGATTAAGACAACAATAGTGCCTCATAAGGAATGTGGCCTTAATTCTTAATCGCCAGAGTCTTAGAAGGTGAGAGTTTAGTTGGCAAGAAGCTAACCATCATGTCTCGTATTTGGCAGAAGTCAGAGACAGCCACTGGGAAACAAGAAACCCTTGGATTTCTAACAAGTGCTCATTCTTCTCCATTTGCTCCACTGTAGACGTTATAATTTCCTCAACAGACAGACTCTAAACAACTCCTCTAATAGCAACACAGATCTGTGCAGATGACAACACCATGGTGTCACACTCACCAAAACACAGAGTGACAGCACTTTGGCAGCAGCCCTGAACTGGCTTAATAGCCAATGTGTGCCTGCCAGTTTGACCAGTGCTCTGACCACTCCTGCCCACAGAGGGAGGAAAACACACCCTCCTCCCTGACCAATAAAAAGGTTGTGTTTGGTGCTCTGTTCAGCTGGTCAAGGAAATTTTCATCACTGTTTTTGAATGAGGAAGAGGGAAAGTTATAGCCTAGAGAAAGGAGAAAAGACGTTTCAAGAGAGCATCACCAGCTTGTGAAAAGGACTGCAGGGTTAGCATTCCTTAGTACATGGCACTGATATGCATGAGACAGACCTTATCTTAAATCAGACCTCAACACAAAACATTACCGTGGCTGCTGAATGAACCTGCCTCTGTGTTGTTGATACACCCAACCTAGCCTCTGGCTGAAATGAGAAACCAGCATTGTGTCCTCAAAACACAGAAGCAATTATTCAAACTTTAGTGACTGAACACAATGGCTGGCATTAACATCAGTTGGACCACCTGGTGATTTATGCCTCCGTGACAGTGATCGTGGAGGTAAATGTTCAAAATAGACCCCACCATGTGATGACCATTACCCCTCAAACTATACCGCTGTAGTGTGGTAACTAAAGATGTGTCTATGCCTGATAAAAGGTCTATGATCAAGACATATTTTCCTGACAGTGTGTAGGAGTGCAACTCTTTTTCACTGTGGACAATTTCTCCTACACCTGTTCTATCAGTGTGCATCTGTTACTTCTGCCCTGTGCCCATACTAGTTTTAAAATGACATTGCAGTGAATGCCGTTTGCCGGTGTCATTTTAAAACTAGTGATTGGGTTATTATGAGACTATCATAGAAATGTGTTCGATTGACAGCGTATTAATGTCACTAGCGGCTTCCAACCACTTTAAAAGCACTACTCTTTGCATTACCCATCCTAATTATATTTAAAAAAAAAAAAATTAAAAACTCGAAAGGTAGCATAACCGTTTTTGATTAACGTTAAAATTACAGATGTTGACACCTCTAAACAGATTGTCCTAGCAATGACGGAAATGTCGAAAACTGGGAAAAAAACTAGATGATAGAACTAGATCCTCTGCCTGCTCCGACTCTGACACGTCGCCTTGGTAGGTGTTCCTGCTGCATTCAACGCTGTGGGACATATGGAAATTATCCTCCAAAATGCACTCGAAATACCTAATTAAGCGGGGATTTTTTTTAATTCAATGAGCCCCTGAACGCAGCACCACAATAAACCTTGACGACTGACTAAATACACATAAACTATGCATCCTTGAACGTTACCTCATATTGTTATTTGTCGACACCCATACCGTGGTTTTTGGAGAAGTTTAGAGTGTTGCTGCAAATGTTCATGTAAATAATTTCAGTTTATCAATGAGACCATATGCAAATGAGAAATTCCAAAATATGGTTGATTTAACGAGCTAACTTAGCTAGCTAGCTAACGTACGCTTATAGCCTATAAAATGCCATGAACATGAACACCTGAAAGGCAGCCGTTACCAAAGAAGACTAACGTTAACGTTTTTGGGATTTAAATTTAGCTCTGGCTGGGGTAAGTTAATGAGTGCACTGAAAACATCTCTCATTAGAGTCTTACAAACAAAATAACGACTTAGTGTTAAACATACTATTATATTTAACCGTCCAAAGCTTTGGTTTAGGCAATTTTGTGTGTCCTGATAACGTTATAGCTACTCAGAGAAGGGTTAAAGGGCTTCCTGACGTTTGGAAGATTAAGTAGTGTTGATTTATTGACTGAAAATATATTATATGTTTTTAATATGTATGTGTTTAATAATAATTTCATTCACTTTATAATTCAACGAGTCATAATGCGCTCCTAGCTACATGACTCAGTCCCTCGAAATGTCACTTTACAGGGGTGTGCTCCATTCAATCAAATGTTCAAGATACACTCCCGTAAAGAACAGCTACTTTCTCGTCTTGTGCTGTCTGGTGAGGCGATTTAGAAAAGAAACCGTCGTTAAACCATAATTTTGATTTAAGTAGCTAGCTAATAAACTTACCTTCTTGGCGAGCGTGATACCATCCGAGCTGACCGGTTTCTCCAATAAACTGGCGTTTGAGGATTGTTCACCTCCCTCTCCTTTTGCCATAACGTTAATTTAACAGAATAGCTGGTTTTCTTGGTTGAACTTGACAGAAAAAAAATGTAGAAATATCAAACAGGTCTTCCGATAATTTTTGAGGAAACTCGTCCAATGGTATCGCCGTGGTCCAACGTTACAATCTGTTTGAAAACTGAGAAGATGTGAAGGCAGAAAGGGTGGATGTAGTAATTTTTAGAGCTCCCCGCCTCTTTCAACGTGCCATTCACCCCATCTTTCACCCCGCCCCTCTGAAGGCGGGTCCGCTCTATAGTCAGGCGATCTTCTTACAGTCACTGATATCAACTCACAGAAGACATTTGTTTCATCTGAAATTCGTAATTAATTTACTAATATCAACTGTTTACGTTCCTGAGGGTCAAAATGAGAAGTAGCCTTTATCTCCTGTGAAAATGTCACATGTTGCATATCTATACACAAACATACAGTTCCAATATCCCTATAACGTAGGCTACACTAACTCTTACTTTTACATGAATGCATATATATGGTGGGTGTTTTGTAGACTGATTTTATTTTGTAGGCTCAGTATATTTAAAATGCATAGCATCAGTAGGCTATTTTGTATTTCTACAATTTTGGATATGGTCCTGGGCACATTTGTTGATACCGTATTTTTTATATCCTAATGTATATATATATATATTTCCCATATAATTCCCCCTATCTTGCTCTCATCTTTCATGCTATTATTTTATACATAGGCTGTGTAAAATAGGATATAGTTTATAGTGTGTCGTTTGTTTGTTGGAAACATCCCAGTTTCCAACAAACATCTTCAAACTTCAACCTGTATCTTTGGTGTACAGGGTCAATTGAGGCCTGAAAGTGGATCCCTAGATATCCATATTTATCATTTTGATTAATAAATCCAAAAAGTGAACATGTTACACAAAGATCATACTGTATTTATCAGTGTGAATATATATTCTTCTGTATCTTTCCTATATTCCCCTGTATATTTATAAGCATTTTTCACCAAAAAACATTTCAAGTAATTCTAAAAATAATTTTAAGGTAAGAAATAAAAAATGAAATGTCCCTAGGAAAATGATCACCTGCTGCTGTATGGTAAATATATTGCAAAAATCAATATTCACCACAGCTGGCACTAAATGTCCTTGTTAGGAATACAAACTAGACCAGTGGTTCCCAACCTTTTTTCCTTGGCGCCCCCCCTACTCATGTCTAAGAAAAGCTGAGCTCCTCTCTCCCCTCCCGAAACCGAAGTGGAGGTAACTCTCAAGATAGAGCCTTACTTTCTTTTTTGATACAGAGGAGTTATCAGCACTTTTACCTTTCTCCGCCATGTATCATTCATAAAATAGTGATGCCGTGGTGGTAGGAAAAACGAGGGTGATAGCAGCTAGCAGCTGACCTGATGACAGCAAGGGCCACAGGTTAAGCGGTCCCGGAGGTTTGGCCTACTAAGTAGCCAGCCTACAAGTTTAAGCAAGAACAAAAATACATAGTTTTTATACAGACTTTTGTATAAATTATATATTCTAGTGTATTATCATAATTTGCAAATATTTTTTTTTTTTACCTCAACCTCAAACCAGATAAAGACTTGCGCCCCCCCTGTGATCTTTGCCGCCCCCTGAGGGATGCCCGGACCCCAGGTTGGGAACCACTGAACTAGACAGTACAAAGTCTAAACTATGCTTCAGAGATAAGTTTAAATTATACAAACATAGCCCAAAATATATTTTCCTGAGTTGCAAAATGATATTTAGAAAATACTTGCAGATGTTCAGATTGTACTCGCAGATGTTCAGATTGTAACCAACATTTATGACCTAAATTTCCTACAATTCAATTCAGGGCACAAATGTTACAAACACTTTTTTTTGCATGAATTGCGTATTTTGGAAAATAAGTGGCTCCTCTGTGTGTGTGTGTGTGTGTGTGTGTGTGTGTGTGTGTGTGTTCAGGAGGAGAGGATGACGAGCTGGACCCCTCCAGAGTGGACATCAGGGTGGGCAAGATCATCAGTGTGGAGAAGGTAGGACGTGAGGACGATGCCTGATCAGTGTAGCATTTCTTCAGACGATGTGTTGAAATGATCCATCTGTACGGCCCTCTTTCTCTGAGTTCACCTGGGTGTCTTTATTTTCCAACTTCCAGCATCCAGATGCTGATTCACTGTACCTGGAGAAACAATTTTTTTGCATGAATTGTGTATTTTGGAAAATAAGTGGCTCCTCTGTGTGTGTGTGTGTGTGTGTGTGTGTGTGTGTGTGTGTGTGTGTGTGTGTGTGTGTGTGTGTGCGTGCGTGCGTGCGTGCGTGCGTGCGTGCATCTGCTATCTCTGGTCAGTCATGCTCTAGTTCATACTGTAGCCACCTTCCTCTGTACTGACCATCAATGAAGACGGTTCAAAAGAGACCGTTTTAACATCTTTTAATATAGCTTGGCTGATAAATAAACAGATGCGCAAGAGCCCTCAGGTGTGGCAGAACAAACAACAACTGATCTCATGCGGCTAGATAAAGGTTGCCTGCTCGCTGTCTAAAAGTTTAACACTCTCCAGTCTTTATTTGCAAACTGTCGACTGCTCTGGCGAGTGGCTGTACATATATATGTTCCCATTTTAGCTGAGCACACATACCAACAGCATACATATGCAGTATACACACACCACCACTAGTTTGAATACTCACCTTTGTGTCCGGTGGTAGGAAAGGAACCTCTGGATTGCAGAAGATGTATAGATATTTGCGATGTTTACCTATGGCTATGCATGCACACAGTCTTTCCACCCTCACACCCACTTCAGCAGGCCTCACACAGGTAGGAGCCCACACGCCTGCCGCCTCCCCTAGATTAAACATACATTAACAATGCAGCTTTATCTCTGCTGAATGCGTATGCACCTATTTGTTTACACACACACACACACACACACACACATCTAAAGGATCTCTCCCAGCTGCATTATTGAACTTGTGATAGTTGAACCCTGACCTTGCCAACCGTACATTCAAGTTCAGACCAGACGCACAGGTGGTGTGTGTCCGTAATGGTACGGACAAATCAATGTGTGTCAACATGCTGCAGATTAGATAAGACGTTATGGCCCAGCTGAAGTTGTGTTGGTAAATTTAGGTGACAGTATCACTGTGGAAAACAAATAGCCCAACGTGTGTATTAAACAGTTATACAATTTAAACTACATCCAAGCAGATAACCTTTGCATGCAATGTTTAGCTTTTTGGGGGGAGGTCTCTTCCGCTTTACTCTGCAACGGTTACACAAATGTTTCAAAATGCTGTCCAACTACTTCAGACTCACTCATCTCTGTCTCCACACTCTGACTGTTTTTTGCTCAACTTTGAGTTCATTTCAGTACACTTAAAGGATGTGTTGTAATGTCTCCGGAGCAAAGAGTTACTGGTCTGTTGGAAAGTGTATGCGTGCATGTTGAAATATGACTATCTGCCAATGGCAATATTGTCTGTCTATAAGGCTCATTTCGTACGGGAGGAAGGACTGTTGCAAGACTGACAGACAGAGGTTGATGTCCAGTTTCAGGAGGAATAAAGAAATAAGGCAGCATAGTGTAATAAAAATAACAACCTGATCTCACAGAATTCCGTGAAATGAACTTAGCTCAAAATCTGTGGCAGTGTCACAGAATCGCTGAAAATTCCGTGATGGGCCCATGGAAGAATTCCGTGAAATTAACACAGCCCCTTAAGTTAAGGAAAAGGTTGTGGGTGGGCGGGACAACAACGGTTTGCGTTTAGGAAAAGAGGAACGGGACGGCCGTATACAGCGGACGGGTTGAGTTTAGGAAAAGAACAACGGGACGGTTGGGTTTCAGAATCCTGACACGCGGGACACGATCCCCGGTCTCCTGGGTGAAAGTCCTGTGTTGTTTGACCCATCCTCCACCCCAACCAACCTCCTTACGCGGATTTTCGGCCTTTCATACTACTCGCTACCGTAGTCGCTCTTTATGCCACGTCATCTTCTCATTGCCTTTACTTTGGCATTGTTTTCCGTGGTGGCAACACGGAATTTTCACACATTCCGTCCCACCACCACGTAATGCGCTCTCAACAGTTTGTGATCATTTCACAGAATTCTGTGAGACCAGGCTGAAAAATAAAGTCACAGGAGGGAAACATCACTGATACACTGATGCATAAATCACAACATAATTTGTAATAATAAATAAAGAGAAACTGCCTAATATCAGTGAAGGTCACCCAAATACCGTACGTTTAAAAAAAAGAAATATTTCTTATACAAATGAAAAGTCAAATTCAGCAATGAAACACACTTGGTTCAACACACCAGCTACAGCCCATCTTGGTCGGTATGACCAGTAGCTAATGGTAACTCTTTTGGACAAACTTCAGATGAGTATTGCTGTAAAGCAAACTTTACTGAGTCAGTTGACTGACTTTGTGACTTCTTTACTTGTGCAACTGTTATATTGGGGCATTTACCCTTGCCCTGTAATTGTCACCCCATTTTCACACAGCTTACCATTTAAGCATTTCTTTGAGCATCTCAGCCAGAAACAAGCTGCATCTTATTGCTTGTAAGTAGATACACCCAGTGTGCTAACGGCTAATGAATATGCTGTTCCTCCCAAAGTTCATGTAAATCAAGGGGGACTTGTCCTAACTGATTAGAAACCAAACTCTGTTGCATTTTATTGCAACAAGACAAAGACTATGCACTGCACTCTGCACCCTGAGAGACCTAACCCGAATCCAACAAGGTACTTTCTCATGGATCACCTTACCTGTCCCATTTCTTTTAGTTTCGCTACTGAAAAAAGCATGTGAAATAGTTGGGTGTGTATTCCCAAAGGAGCTAGCTGTGAGCCCAGGTGAAACTTGGAAGAGATATTTAAATTGATGAAATAATGTTTTGTATTTGGCCTGTGGCGCTGTGACTAAATGAGCGCGAGCGGTCACAGTGTGTGTGGGGGTACTTTGTGCTGTTAAAGTCACACTTCTGACAGCTGTTGTGTGTACAAGGGGATATATTTATTGTGTATGTGTGATTGTATATATGTGTGTGAGCAGAGTCTCATGACTGTGTGTATTTGTTGCCAAACACAGCGTGTGAAAGTCTGAGAGAGCAATGCGGTGAATGCAGAGGCCGTCCAATAGGTCGAGCTATGTGTGCGTCATGTCAACCAAGCGGCAGGGTATAGGTGGGATGGAAAGTCAGGAGGGAGGGCGATGCACACTAACGCACACGCATGAAGGCACAAACACATGAAATGGTGAGAGGGGAGTTGTAGATGAAGGGGGAGTTGTCATGTGCCTTGTGTCCTTGAGTGCAGGTATTTTCCCAAAAAGTGCGTTTCAGAGAAGACACTCAATCAGCAGGGAAGCAGGTCTTCCCTGTCTGGGTCACTGTGTGTCAAAAAAAGTTTGAACCAGCTGACGATATTTGTTATGTCTGTGTGATAAAATTGTAAAATAAAAAGCTACATTCAAACCCATAGGTTTAAATTTAAATGTGACCTACTGTACATGGTTTCCATGTACATGAGCCAGCATGGCATGGCAGCATGTGGCTCTGGTCCCAGCCTTGAGGACACAAAAGTTTGTTTAAAGTGTACTCAACACAAGTGTTCTGACTTGCAACAAAAGCTGCACCCTTTCATTAGCACACATATTGCAGTTAAATTCTATTTGACAATTCAGGGATTAGGACATTGTTGTTTGTGAACACAGACAAGGCATACAGAGTCCTTCCTTCATGTACACTAAAAGTACTCACTTGTGTACATGTTTACAAGTTTAATGATGGAGGGTGGAGTTCATTTCCCATATTACATGCAGAAAGCCAAGTCATTTCATACTGAGTAAGCAACTTTACTCTTTCGCAAAGCATTTCTGTGTTCATTTAAAGCTCACTGTCATTTGTCATTTAACGGACAAACGTAAGACCAGCAGCAGTCACTGCATATTTTACTGAGACTTTGTGGATGCTTCTAGCATGTCAGCGCACTCATCTGCAGGGTATGTTTCAACATAAAAGCCTCATCCTAAATCTACATTAGACTGTTGTCTGTCCTGCCAATAGCCTAGGCACTCGTTTAAACGGCATGCATGTGTGATACAAATTTTGTAGTCCACAGAGTTGGGGCTTTGAAAGAGTCTTACAGTTTTTCTTGATTGCTTTGACCTGTTTAAAGAAACTGGGATCCACTCGGTTTTCATCATCACTGTCTCAGCAGAGCAGAAGACACCTCTTGCAAATGTGTTAACCCTTTCTCATTGGATTGAGACATTTTCCCCACCCTTTTGAAGAACAGTTAACACGGATGTCATTCAAGCAGTCCAAACTCCATTGTTTTAGCTATGGTAACCAAACAGAAAGCATCTGTTCCTAACTATTAGAAACTACCTCCATCAGTATGAAATCACTGAAGCACCTGTTTGACACTCCTTCACACAAATCTTCAATTAGCAGTCAGTCTGCAGGCCTTAAAGGTGCAGCGTCTGTGTTGTTCTTTGCCAACATGGATGGAAGAGGTCTAAGACAGAAGAGACTGAGTATCAATAGTGGCTGTTTCTTATACTCTACAGTAATAGATGTTTATACTTTACTGTAATAGATTTTATTTTTATTTTCTTAATTTCTTATACTCTAATAGATTTTATTTTGGTTTACATGTATTTTGTGTAATATTTCCAGTATTTCAATTTTCAGCCACAGTTTCAAAATAAGGATCAGTGGAATCAAGAAAATTTGCATCAAAGCATTTCTGATTCTGGATCCAATTCTTTGCAAGAAGTCAAATTTGTCAACAAATGTCACTGGCATGAAAGCTACGTAGAGTAATAGGCTACAATGACAAACAAGAGTGCTGTATTTTGTATTTTGTTGTCCACTGTGTAATGGTTGATTGGAAGAGCTCATACACCTGTTTGCAAGTTGTGTTGTTTGAATGCAAAATTTTCTTTTGCTTCATATTTTAAATGTTTTGGCACAGTTAGAGCCTTTTGCAAACAAAATATGTCATTTTGACCATGAGTGCCACTGTTTCGGCCTGTGTGTTAACTGTTTTGAAAAATGTGGAGTTTGAGTTGACTGCTGTGTCAAAGCAGTCAAGAAAAACTGTAATAAGCTCTGCAGCCACAACATTTAGTTTTTAGTAAATTACACTTTTTCTTGACTGGAAAACTTGATCTATCACTGTGGCCATATTACTCTCCTGCTAATGAAACCCACAGAGAGGAAGGTGTGAAAATGCAAGTTTACGCCATGTTGAGGAAACTGGGGTGATTATTTCAAAGTTCATATTTCTTAGCCGTGTTGTTAAGAGTGACGGAACATTGAACCTGACTGTTATCAGGATGGACTTACCTCACTGGAGTGGACACATTTCACCCAGACTGGTGACGTCCCCGTGTTTATGTTGTCGGTCGGTCTGCTTTGAATTCTCCAGGTCGTACTGTGGTTGGCTCAAACTGCTTCACAGTTCCTAGAAATCATATGATGTCATGCTGATAAACTGAATTTGTCTCTTGGAGCAGCTTCAAGTGGTGAATAAGAGGAATACAAAGGATCTTAAGAGCTGGGAAAGAGACATGTTTCACTGTTTCGGCCCAATACATAAAATGTTGCAGCTTTAAATGCTAACTGTCCGGGCCTCATAAAGATTCAGAGAAAACTTCAGAGTAGAGTCAAAGTGTCAAGAAAGGTGGTTTGGGTCTCATCTCACAGCAGGGGGCGGTGATGGGAAGAGTTCATATCTTTTCTATTGTGTTCTCAGCACAGCACGGTGCATAACGTGGAAAAGAAGATGTTATAAAAGCCTATAGAGTAATAATAAAAACCTCACACTGAGCGATACCTAGAGCACAAAGTGTGTGTTTTAATGTCAACAGTGCTGCGGGTCTGCAGGCGATATTTGGATGAAATGATGCAGATATCAGAGAAGCTCCAGGGATTTCCAGGCCCCTCAGAAGGGAAATACTGGGAACAGGAGAAATGTGAGAAAGAAAAGGAGACAGTGTTGCAATGCACAGACATAACAAACTCGACACAGCAAACAAACAAAAAAGTGCTGCAGGTGGAAAACATTGGCAACACAAATGTGCACAGTGTACCCAAGAACTGTTGATATGCACGGCTCAATCTGGTTTGACAATTAAATATAACTGCAAATTCCTGGTTACTGCACCCTTCTTACATGACTTTACTTGAACTCATATAGAATTTCAAGTTTGTCTAGTGGAGGGCACAATCAGAATTACAGTCGGTAACTAGCTGGCTCATACAGGTTTGATCAGTTTATTATGAAAAGGTCTATGAATCAATTTGGGGATGATGGAAGGGAAATTTGGGAGGGTGGGGCGCCCCCTTACAACCCACATTTACATAACAGCTAGTAAGTTAAAAATATTAAAGGTCCCATATTGTAAAAAGTAAGACTTCCATGTCTTTATTGATTATAAAGCAGGTCTAGGTACTATATAAGTACTGTGAAAGTATCAAAACGCTCAATTCACAGAGCAATGCACACAGCGCGTATTCAGAAGCGGTGACTTTAAAAGAGCCGTCAGTACTTCCGTACGGTTGTTGTGATGTCACAACTAGGGCTGTAACCAACCAAAGAAAATCTTGGTCGACTGAAATTCTACCTACTCTTCAACTGATCAATTGGTCAATGGGGGAAAAACATCTGCACGTTATCTCTATATTAACTAAATCGTCCACAGTACACTTAGTGCACTCGTCGCACTGTCGTGTGTCAATCATAGCGTCTTTTCCTGAGGAAACTAGGGGCCCTATTTTAACGATCTAAGCGCATGGCGTGAAGCGCCTGGCGCAGGTGCGTTAAGGGCGTGTACGAATCCACTTTTGCTAGTTTAACGGCGGCAAAAATGGTCCGTGCGCCAGGCGCATGGTTCAAAAGGGTTGTACTTAGTGTCTTCATTAATTCATAGGTGTGTTTTGGGCATAACATGCAATAAACCAATCAGAGTGTCATCTCCCATTCCCTTTAAAAGCCAGGCACGTTTGTACCTTGGTGCACTGCTATTATGATGGTGGATTTGCTAAGCAGGAAGGAGAGATTTTCAGGAGAAGAAACTGATCTGCTTGTGCGTGAAGTGAAAGCACGCGAGCACATCATATATGGCACGAGAACTATGCCACCATAACTCCATAATACTATTTCACATTGTAATATTTTTTATTTTTAATCTTTTGCATGTTTGTGTGCTGCTGCGCGTCCCTGTGTTTGTAACAAGCATAGTGTACGCGCACATTTTACTAATGCGCTGTTAAAATAACAATGAAATGCTGCGTTATAGACCAGGTTTTTTATTGGTCAATGGCGCGATCACTTCCCGCTGCCTCAAGATAGCAATACGCCCAGAATTCAACACACCTCCCTGTAAGACCAACACGCCCATGAGCGCCAAGATGGGCGCAGGTGCATTTGCTATTTAAACGGGTGGATGGGAAATTGACAACTGCGTCGATCTTAAACCAGCAAAGACACTTGCGTCGGGCTTGGCTTTGCGCTGCGCTGCGTCAGATGCAAGATAGGGCCCTATATGTTTTTAATGCTTTGCAAATGGAAATGCCACATATTCACACAAAGCTCCAAATACCAGCAGCGTCTATTCTGCGCTGAGCGCTGCATGTTTGGTTTTTTTTTTCTGGTCACTAAGAGTTGAAGAATGTTCAAGTTTGGGTAAAAAGCTGTGCTTGTCACTGTCACTTTTTACCCAGCTGTCCATTCACATTGGAGGAGGAGCGGGTAAAAATATCACAAATCCTACATGTACAAGTGCTGAACAGCAACTGAGGAGAAATGAATACTGCTGGACCGTATTTATCTGTCCTCTCCCTACGTGCTTCAGCCTTCCCTTCAGCCAGAGCCAAGGCCAAAGCAAGTACTCTACCTTGTCCCAACCCATACAGTATGGTACTGACCGCCAACATTTTTACTTCCGTGGATATTCTGTATCATAGCAACCACACTCAACAAAGGTGTCTCAGCTGAAAAAAAAACACTCAGCTAGGTGTTTTCTGAAGAGAGCCCTGCATTTTTTTGCTGAGAAAAAAATGCTTTGGTGGACAGGCTGCCTTATGAAAGTAACACCAGTGATTGTCCAACCAAAGAGAATTTGGTCGTACATGAGCATATGGACCAACCAATCGACCGACAACCGACCTGGCGATGTCAGGCCTTGTCACAATTATACTATAGTTAGAAAGTACCGCTACAGTGCTGTTACAGTCATGCCCCGGCTGTGATGACGGTGCAGAGAGTGCAGATGACGAACACCTGGAAACACTGACCAATCAGAGCAGACTGGGCTTTTTTGGGAGGGGGGCTAAAAACTGAGCATTTCAGATACAGGTGTATTCAGACGGACAGTATGAGAAAAATAATGTGTTTTGCAAATTTAAGTTTGTAGCCAGAAGCCAGTATAACGTAACCTACCATATGAGCAGATCAGCCAACAATTCATCAGTTTCAGCTCAGAACAAATGTGTTAATCTCTTTGCACTGAGCATAAAGACTTTTGGGAAACTGCTAGCCTTTGTCTTTGGACATTGGCACCTATAGTTGAGATCGGCCCTCTTACTGAAAGCAATTTTCTGCAGACTGTTTGCAGAGTTAAAAAAAGATAAATGGGCCAGATCAATAATGTACTGTATGTTCTGACTGTACATGTGGAACAGTGTGTGTGAACCACGTAGACAGCAGCAGGTATGTGGAAACATACAAAGTAGAGTAAAGGGCAGCTATGATACACATACACACACATACTTACATCATCATATTCACGTTTTGAAACCAGCAGGAGAAACCAATACAAACTCAGTTCATATCATCATAAAAGCATAAGCCAAAGTCCAGTAGTAAGGTGTAGTTTCCTCCTGCAATCCAATGTATGAACCAAGTCCATTATCACTTCACCTTTTATTACAGTCATCACCGGCAATAAAATGAAACCTTGTCAACAACCGTAAACACAGATTTGATAAACATATGCCACAGCATCTAAATTATATTTCAGAGTGAGCTCTCTCTCTCTCTGTGTGATTTGGTTGCCCTGTCTTCATGATGAGTCATGCGCTCAGTGTCGCGTTGGAGGTCACTGTGGTGTGACTGTGTAATGATTTAGCCAGAGGTCGCCTCAGATTGCCACAGGTCATTTTGACTCTCATTACGGGTCAGGTCAAAAGAACATATGGATGCCAACGTTATATCTCTCAATATCTGGAATGAGTTGCTTGGATTGTTTCTGGTGATCCATCAGATGTTGTGTTGATATCAAACACACTCACTCTTCATGTGACACCGTACATGTAGACAAGAGCAGCTGGGGTGTCATGACAGTGTCCATACAGCTGACTGTGTATGGTTATGCTCCCGGGAGGGTTTATTTATGTTTAGAATGGAAACTGTGAGCGGGTGGTGTACCCACCCCACTGGAATGTCTGCCTCTGTCCCATGGGAGAAAATAGACGAGGACAGTCAAAGGAAATTGGGAGTTCGCAAGTTCACTGCCAGCCTGTTGACTCGTAAACTCTGCGATCTGCGTCATCTCTGCTGCTCCTGCTGTGTTTCTACTATTTATGCCGATATGTGCATTCCTCTCGATTATATAGACATCAACGTCTCGTTACGTTTACAGTAACATAAAACAGTACAGGCAGTGTATGTCTATTTGTAGAAATAGAAGGCAAATTGACGTTTAAATCACACATTCTGACATTCTACAATAAAACAATGAACACACTCTTTAGTTACTTATCTCCAAGAGTGAACCATTATCTAAAAGCATTAGCCATTATCTTTATTACCTCTTCAGAGATATTCCAGTTAATGTTTCCTGCTCTCTTTGACCTTATCTGCTCTCAAATAGTGCCTCTGAAGAGAGCATCTTTAAAGTGTGGGATGTCAGTTGTGCGATGGTTAAAAAAAGGTCTGCAAGCTTTTAACTTTTATTTTTGTATTTCCTGGCAGGCTGGGGCAGCTCCATACACGTGGAGTGACTCCAAGGACAATATGGTGGCAGCAAGGGCGATTTCATGAGATTATCTTCAGTTTCATTCATTCAAATAGGACTCATCTGAATGTAAAGGCTCCTAACCTTCCCAAAAGCCATTAGCTACTGTTTAACATCAGCTAAATATAAAGTTCAGTTCAGATCTTTATCGTCCCTTCAAGCTTTAGTGCGTAACTTTTTGACATTAATGGACGTCCGTTACATTCAAGCCATTGCCAAATGAGTTGCTACAAAGCTAATTAAGACTATCAGCTCCACACAACTCTCTCTGTATTTACTCAGTATGGCTATGTTCAGAAGATTGTGGCTTGAGTGAAGATATTAGTGGTGTTCAATAAAGTACCGCTTGAGAAAGTCATCTATCTCCATCCTGCTGTTTATTCTCATAAAGAGTGATCCACCACCACATACCGAACCCTCACGTTACACAACCCATACTATAAAGAGGTGCCCTTCTATATTACAGTAATAAAGATAATATAATAAGTCTGAAATAGGTTTTCTTGTGGTCAGCCTTTAACACAAGAGTTTATCGTGAGATGTGCATGAAGTGTTTGTGTTGTATAAATGTATTTTGGATTAAATGTATGTTTATGATTACCTGTTGTGCTGAGCTGCTTGTTGGTAAAGAGAAGTGGGTGAGTGTTTTTTTTTTTTTTTAAAGTGATATCAAAGAAATTCATGTTGTGATTTGGAACAAAAATCCTTACTGAATGATCAAGATGTTAGCAAGGGGGTGGAGATAATTGATCTTGCTTGCAGTAAAACAACATGCCCAGCAGGGTGCAGTAAAAGTCCATTTTCATGCCATGGTAACCAGGGTTGGGATCATTGATGTGCAATGCAGTCCTACCAGGAAATGTGTCTTCTTCAGGTTACACAAGCTGTGTTTTGTATATAGGGTATTTTCTCTCATACGTCAGCAGATCCAATAGGTATTAATGGAAAGCAGCAGGTGAAAGGTGACAGAGCCCCTGGGACCCTGACTTTTACTGAAGAAACATAACTTATATACTTACGCACAAAGCAATTATAACACAATCAAGAGCAGTGGGCATTGAGTATCGGTAGACGTCAGTAATAATAATGTCTCTGTGTACAGTGACTATATTAGCAAACTTCTCTTTTCAGAGGACCTTGGGACATGCACACAGTGTTCAGTGTATGTTATTATGTAATGTTGAACAGCATGACAATGTTTGATGGTATGGTAAGTATGATGGGACTAAATGATAGAACGCCACCTCCTGGCCAGAGGACAATCTCTTTGGTAACTTCTAGGCTGGAGTCAGAAAAGGATGTTTGACCACATTACACCAGTTCTAAAATCCTTCCTGGCTACCAGTTACTAGAAGTGATTTCAAAATCTTGTCTACAAATCAGTCCATGGTTTTGGGCCCAGATACATGTCTTACATGATGTGCCATATAAATCTTCTAGGACCCTTAGGACATCTGGGGCTGGCCTACTAGCCTTCATTTTACCTGATGGTGAGGTTTTGTCCTCATCTTTACTGTATTATGACCCTGTAAAGCCCTTTGAATTGCCCCAGTGTATGAATTGTGCTATACAAATAAAGTTACCTTTATTAAACTACACATAGAGGATTTGCTGCCAACATTGATTTTAAAGAAACTGTGATTGTTTTGCGTGGCCCATTGTGTTTTCCCTAAATACTGGTAATGCTAGACAAATTAACTCCTTTTCATTCACTGCTCTGTATCACAAGTGAATGTGAATAAATGAATATGATTACTTCAGGGATTGCTGGGGACGCAGTGGGTGATCACTTATATAGCTGACCACCAATTCTCAGTATGTCTCTTTATGTGTGTGTGTGTGTGTGTGTGTGTGTGTGTGTGGGGGGGGGGAGATATTGGATGATGTCACAGCTACCTGTCCGACTGACTGAGTGATTAATCACCAGGGTGCTTGGAGTGGGAGGAGAGGGCGAGGGGGATCGGATTGGAATGAGGGAGGGAGGAGCAGAAGACTGATCAATCACAATGATCTACAGGCCTGATCTGAGGATCAACATCCCTGGAGGATACTACATCCCCACTTTCAGACACAGACACAGGCACACACACACACACACACACACACACAAAAAGTCACACATGCTGCTTTTCTCCCCCATCCACACTTGAAGCATGTGTCAGCATGGGAGAAATACACCCAGATAAAGGTTGCATAATAACAGCCTGAGTATAGATGGATTTACTGCCATGATTGGGACACAGATGCACACGCGCACACACACGCACACATGCACACATATATACACACACGTGCACTCACATACATACATACACACACACACACACGCACACACACACACACACACACACACCCAACAGCCTGTAATCGTATCCAATTCACATTCTCATCATGGTCACTGTATCTTGCGAGAAGGGGAGTGGAGGAGAGAGAGAGAGAACAGATTCAGGGACTAAGATACAGAGTGCCATGTTATATTTAATGGCGCCAAGTGCAGACGTGCACAGATACTCAGAAGGCCGTACACAGAAAAAGTCCTGCATCACATATTTTCAAGGAAAGTAAATGAATATTCACAAACTCCACTCCCTCGCCCATCCTCTCTTTCTTCTCTTACTTCTCTTTGTAACCCCCCCCCTCCTCCCCTGTTACAGTATCATCTGCTAATTAGGGGTGAATTATTGCTGTTTCAGAGAGAGAGACATCTGTCACTAGCCAGAGCCGACACATGGAGAGCCCCCGAGGCCAGAGGCTGCCACCTGAGAGACCACAGCTTACCATCAGAGCTTCTCCCTGGGGTCTGATCACTTCCCCCACACCCTCACCCACACCATCTCTTTACCCAAACCCAGGTCCTATCCCAGATCTTATAATACATCCATGGATTCACCACCATATTTAACCCCCTTTTTTTGGTCTCAATGTCTGCTCTAGCCCGAATTTTTCTTTATCTCTTTGTCATATCTTCACCCCCTACTTTTTGTTTTCTTAGACATACAATAGGCCAAGATTACAGAATCATTTGCATTTCTCTATCTTCACCCCACCCCCACCTTTCACCCCTAACCCCTTCCCCCAAGGTAGTAGCATTACAACAGGGGTAGTGTGTATCATTCAGAGTGTCTCACCCTCCCTACTGTTAAGATGTAACAAGATGCTCCTCATTGATATCTGCTCCTGATTAGATCTGGCAAATTGTGTGTGTGTGTGTGTGTGTGTGTGTGTGTGTGTGCGAGCGTGAGTGCGTGTTAGGAGTATAATGACATGCAATCATAGTTTTGTATGTCCTTTTGTACTGTGCTGAAGACAAAAGACAATATTTCTTTCCATATGTTTTTAAAATCCTGCGCAAACATTTGCATTTGGTCAATAAAAAGGGAAGAGGACAAAAGGCAATATGTCAGTATCGCTTCAACTTTATTGCAAAAGGAAACCATAATGTTCCTGATGGGAAATCTAAATGATATGGGATTGTCCTCAAGCTGTTGCTTTTTAAGTGCTTTTGCCACAATATTAAGGCTAGACGAGGGATTTAGATACCATACACAAAAGTAAAAATATCAGTAAAAAAAACTCCTCTGTATTCAAACTTAAATTAAGTACAGAACTATTAGTAGCAACATTTATTAAATGGAAAAGTAAAAAGTACAAGTGTCACATTATTGCAAAATATACATTAGATTAAAAACCCTGATGGATTAACATGTAAGAAAGATTTTAATGTTAAAGCTGCTCCATAATTTATTACATAAAAATGCATTGTATTTCATAATTTTCTTTCAATGTTGTGTTTACAGCTTGCTGCACTGCCTAAAAGTGACCCAAAAAAATCAGCATGCAGGTTTAAGTACAGTATTTGAGTAGAAGTATTTAGTTACTTTACACTGCTGCATATGAATGGTATGAGTATATAGTGGCAGTATATAGACTGTAATTAGGTTTAGAAGGCTACAATTATTAGGTTCACAGGGGTGTATCAAGCCGAAACAGGTCATGTATCAAATTGAATGGCCTGTATCAATGTTTTGTTTCATACAGTGGGTGTGTGGGCAGGTGTGTGGATGCCTGTCTGTCTGTCTGTCTGTGTGTGTGTGTGTGTGTGTGTGTGTGTGTGTGTGTGTGTGTGTGTGTGTGTGTGTGTGTGTGTGGCTGGGCATGTTTACAGTTTTTTACAATCACTTTGCTA
Organism: Sander lucioperca; assembly: GCF_008315115.2. Taxonomy (NCBI): domain Eukaryota; kingdom Metazoa; phylum Chordata; class Actinopteri; order Perciformes; family Percidae; genus Sander; species Sander lucioperca. The sequence continues at coordinate 2,058,971 of NC_050188.1, forward strand.
CTAATTTCAGAACCTTGATATCATTTTTTAAAACTCTAGACACAAAACGATCATCACTTGTAACACAGGCTGTCCAATGTTCAAAACATTGCATTGTGCATTCATATCTTTAAATAAATCTTGCACTTGCACAATCATTGGTTCAAAAAAACAATTTATTGTGAAATACCATTGAAACGTTACTTTAGATCACCCACACACAAGCTACCCATAGTTTCACTGGGTCATCGTTCGTACAATCGTTAAATATTGTAGTACAAAACAGGTGATACATGTTTCATTATGGTACTAGATGTAAATACATCCCTGTAAAAGTACTGCAGTAGTAGAGAGAATACTACAGACACAGTGGAATCATTGAACAAAACCTGAAATGTATTGATGAAAAACAATACTGTACGATCACAACATAGGTTCATTTGAATCAGTAAAATAATTAGCTACAAAATAGAAAAGAAAAGACAGTACTGTAAAACATCAAGTGCAGTGTTCCTCAACTTGCTTGTTCTGTAAAAAACAAAACAAAGAAGTGATTACTGTACTTCTACATATTCATCAACTCTGTCTTGTGGATTTGGCCGCAGGTTCTCATCTACATTGCAATTAGCCAAACATTTTGGAAAAAACCTTCGGGCAGGGTGAACAATGTGGTACGAGTATATATGTATATGTATATATACAGTATATATATATAAAGTATATATCTCAATCATCAGTAACGAGTTGGCAGAATTGGACAAGCAATTCCAAGGGCCTGCATGCATACAGTGCAGTACTGTCAATACTGTAAATAGTCTCAAAGGTGGTACATGGGACCATAGAAACAGTGTCTGGTAAACAGTAATGCATTACAGTAAAGAAGGATGATGAAATATTACATCCAAAGATAATGTAGTTCATGTTCTAATTGGTTCATGCTCCACACTAATTGGTGATAATGAATCTCGTTATATTGAAACTTTCATGATCTAAACATGGAATATTGTTTGTCTCCATACAACTATGCATTAAGAGTAATGCAACAGTTACTTATCATTTTGAGTAGTTGTATTGATTTATAGTTAGATCATTGTAATGAAATGAATAGACAATCATCTGAAATGTAATGTGTGAATTGCTTTTTGAAATAGTAGTACTTTGATGCTAAGTTGTGTCATATTGAACAGGTGATCTTTGTTAAATGAACAAATGATCTTAGGTTTATGTGTATTGTATCCAAGCAATTGAAAAAAGTGTTAGAGTTTTGAAAATTTTGTATTTTGATCATTGGTTGTGAGTTTTGTGTCTAGAGTTTTTAAAAATGACGTCAAGGTTCTGAAATTAGTAGCAAAGTGATTGTAAAAAACTATAACTATATTCGTGGGGTCCAAAAACCGGGAGTCCAGTATACTTGTGGGGTCCGGAAAGCTTTGTGGGGCCAAAATGCTGGACCCCACAACTTTAAAGGGCTGTTTGAGGGTTAAGACTTGGTTTTATGATTAGGGTTAGAATTAGGTTATGGTTAGGGTGAGGGTAAGGGTTAAGGTTAGGCATTTAGTGGTGATGGTTAAGGTTAGGGTAAGGGGCTAGGGAATGCATTATATCAACGACGGGTCCCCACAAAGATAGTGCCACAAAGCTGTGTGTGTGTGTGTGTGTGTGTGTGTGTGTGTGTGTGTGTGTGTGTGTGTGTGTGTGCGTGTGCGTGTGCGTGTGCGTGCGTGTGTGTGTGTGTCAATGTGCACTTTCAAGCATGATTGCCTTGTAACTGAGTTAAAGAGGAAAGGAGGCAGAAAGATTCCCAGAATGATTTGAATTCCTTTAGACTGTGACCTTCTGCCTGTGATGTCAGAAGGCCATATGCTCCACAGACAATAAGGAGAAGATACACACACATTCACACGCACACAGCTGCCTCAGTTTGGCTACATTTGAGGAGGAGCTGGAGGAGGTATTGTTAAAAGTTAACTATTGTGTCTTCCTCAGCAGGGATGGTGAGAGACAATTGCTGGGTGTTTCTGAGGTTGTGGAGGGGGGAGGTAAGGAGTTTGTGAGGAGTGACGGGAGAGAAGCAAGTCTTTGTAGCGAGGTGAGGACCCAATGAATATATGGTCCTCAGCAGCAGATTGTGTGTGGGCTCTGAACACTCACAATGTGTCACTTGGAAGACATTTCACGTCAAATGCTGGACAATGATGAGGAACACCCACAATTTTTCTAGGCCATCCCTGCCAGTTCAGCCACATTTTAGGCAAATCACAATGTTCTCTCCTTCTGCACATGACTGTGGGAGCATTATCATACTCACAGCAGTTATTTTTTCTGGGAGACTGGGGAGCTAAGAGTTCTCTCAATGATCATGTGCAATTATGTAGAACAGAAAATTGGATTTCCCCTCACACCGCACAAGAGATTGGATCAGTGATTGGAGGTCGTCTACCGTCTTCCGTCTTCACCTAATAATACTTCACTTGCATACTTGAGTCTCATTGACAACAGAGTTATCATTTACACGGAGCATAATCATCCTTAATGTATGAGTGTGTTCTCCATTTTTACTTCTCTCTGGATTGTGTCATATTCAGATTCAACTTTAAACTGTGTAGAATGTTTGTGCCACCAGTGAAGAGGACATAATGAAAACCACTGTAAGTGAAAAGTAACCCTGATGATGTCATACTGATGTCATCAGAGTTATCTCAGCTTGGGCTTGAGCTCATATAGCTTATACCAGACTACCTTAGTTACAAAATGGGGTGTGGAGATTACCAATTAATCTACTGAGTGGCATTAAAGGAAATGAAGGATCCAGTGTTTGTGGAGATTGAGATTGTCTTTTAGTACAACCGAACCTTGAACAAGACACTTTAAGGCGACCAAAACGTTGGAATTATCATTCATGAACTGAAAACACACTGAGAAAGTTAACCAGCAGTTTTACTTAATCTTTACATAGGAAACAACAGATGTCCTGATAGTTTATTCTGTTATGCATTGTAGCTCTGCTAAATGAATCAGTCCTTCCCAACTTTCTAGGAAATCCAGATATTATTTTGCATTAAGTGAATGTGATGTTAATGTGGAAGATAATGCACAGATCTCCTCTTTCTCTCTCAACTTCCTTGACTTTTCAACCAGCACAGATGCCTCCGTCTATCAGTCTTCTCTGCTGACAAGCCAAAGCCACACTCCCTCTTTTGAGTGTGTGTGTGTGTGTGTGTGTGTGTGTGTGTGTGTGTGTGCGTGCGCGTGCACATGTATGTGTATGTATGTGTTTGCGTGTGTGTGTACGTGTGTGTGTGTGTGTGCGCGTGCGTGCACATGTATGTGTGTGTGTGTGTGTGTGTGCGCGCGTGCACATGTATGTGTGTGTGTGCGCGTGCACATGTATGTGTGTGTGTGTGTGTGTGTGTGTGTGTGTGTGTGTGTGTGTGTGTGTATGTATGCGCCCATCTTTGTCTGAGCGCCCATCTGTAGGTTACCACACATCCCTCTCTTGCCTCCAGGCTACAAGACCAGCTCAGGACCAGTATTCAGCAGCCACTGCACCCATTTAGCACCCCCGCACCTCCTTTAAAGCAGCAAGGGGTGAGCTTTTTATAAGAATAAAAAACCCACACCAGTCTTATTAACCTGAATCAGAAAGTAGAGCTGAGCTGTGACAAAGGAAGAAGGTATTATCCTAAGATTGAGATGTGCCCAAATTGACTTAGACACTATTATTTTTTGTTGTCAATTATGTAAACGAGTGGGACATCCTGTATCTTGTCTAACCAAGCCTGTTTACCATCTGTACAATGCACCAGCTTTAACAAGTCATATTAGCTTCAACTAATAAATGTAGCTATTGAATACAACTTTTTGACTTAACACTGTGTTCAAATGTAAGTCCAATACGCCAATAATATGCTGTTGGTCTCCACCAACTCCTGAGGATTATATCTGGTACTTTAGTTGCTAAATGTTCCACTATGTTCACCAGCTAGTGCCAACTTTGTCTCACTGGCCAGGTATGTTAAAAAAAAAGATGCATGCTGCAGCTGAAAGCAACACCTAAAGTGGTGAGACACGCAAAAGCAGCAACGTTCTAAAACCCAAACAGTGTGCTTAAAGATGCTAAAATGCTACATAGAGCAGATGAACTGCACAGTCAGATGATCATTCTTTGAGTTTTGTCTCGACGAGCAACCCCTTTCACATGACACGTTGACATTTGACCCATTTTATACATGAGAATATTGATTAATACAGCTTTAAAGATGTCACCTGCACAACTGTGGCTCAGCACTGTCACTTCATTAGGGCTTTGAGTGTATTTTCTTTAGCAGTCCAAAAGGCATGCAGGTCTATGGAGACACGGGGTTTAATTGTGGCATTTTATGGTGTTCATTTTATTTTAGAGGGTTTCTTTTGGTGCAAGCTCTTGTTTTGACATGCATTGCTTTGCATCAAAGTGTTTGTCAAGATGTTGTTATCTGCACATGTATAGACCTTTCTGTATCAGCTCGTCAAGGTTACATCTTCACTGTGTTCAAAAGCCAAGTGAGGTCTTTGTTCCTGTCAGTAGGCAGTGAGCAGATTCAAGGATATGTTTTGTACGTCTTTGTCTGTAATTTCTTGATTAAATTAGCACAGCGCTCTCGCTCCAATGCATAGAGAATTATTACGTTATATGTTGCTGCCCTGGCAACTATTTGCACTTGTGTGGTTTGTGTTACATCTACACTTTGTATATTATGTACAAAACAGAGAGCAATAGAATTTGATTGAATGAATAAAAAAGAAGAAAGTGCAGGCAAAATAGAACTGCTGTCTCTGGGCATTTTTAGCTTCAAGGCAAGTGTGCCAGTTGAGTTTGCTTTCTGGTTTGTCATGCAGTCAGGGATCAGTGAGGTCTCACCACTAGATGTCTCACCACTGAACAGAATGTTCTGATCTGCTGCAGAGAGGACACAGTGTGTGCAGAATTGCATGCAATGTACGTACAAGCTAAGCAGGGACACAGGAGACGCTGTATTTGGTTTTAAGGATGTAGTGGTGGGTAAATATGAAAACACTTTACCCACCATTTGATTTATGAATTGAAAATTATACTGTGTCTGCTGGATGTGTAAATGTGCAATTCACAAATCCACCATAACAACTTTTTTAGAGGATACTATGTAAATGTTGTCAGCTTGTTTTTGCTGCTTCCATTTGGCAATAACAAGATTTAATGCAGCTTTAAATGTTTTAAAGAGCAAATGTTATAGTATTTTTTCTTTAACACATCATTTGGCTACTGGTACAAGCAAACATGGCAGAAACAGTTCCGTCACAAAAAACGTTACTGAATGCTTGTGTGTACACACAAGCATTTAGTAACGTTCAGTAACAGTTCAGTAACAGTTTTCTTGATTTTTTAGGATTTTGACCCTCACGTTTTGGGAGGCCACATGTGCTTAACACACATTTTACGTGGTTACAGGATACCTGAAGTCCTGATGACCAAAAGGAAACACTTTTCTCCCAGTTTAACGTAACATTTTAGAAAATGAGGCATTTATTAGATAAAGACTTCGTATGTACCTGGAGAATTGACAGATATTCATCCTACCGTTCAAAACAATCAGCTCAGTCGGTTATGACACACACACACGCACACGCACACGCACACGCACACGCACACGCACACGCACACGCACACGCACACACACACACACACACACACACACAGACTGATAGTTTCCCAGACATTTTGCATTTACGTTATGTAACGTAAATGCAAAACAGCAGGCAGTTTATCAGAGGAAATGTTAGCTGACTACTATTTGCTTGAATACAGTATATTTACTATGGTTTGTATGCATACATGTGGGATTATCTGGACTCTGTTTTTGGTAGCCTAGGACACACACAGGTTGGTAGTAAGAGGGCTGCAACAACTTGGGATGGCCAAACAGGGCTAAACAGCTTGCAAAGTATACTGTGCCATATCTGCTATTATTGGTAGCCACCACATATGGTGGAGACGTTGCTATTTATACCCGTAAGAACTGAGTATTGTACTTATTAAGTGATATTGTGAAGACCTGCTGCATGCCACTGGTCTATGAGTTTGCATATACTGCATCCGTAATATTTGTGTCCCTATACCATTTTCTTCACGTGGACATAAATAAATGGTTAAAATGTGTGTGTGTGTGTGTGTGTGTGTGTGTGTGTGTGTGTGCGTGTGTGTGTGTATGAGAGAGTTTGTGTGTATATATGTCACTGTGTGTCAGAGTGTGCAATGCTTCAAGAATGCTCAATAACCCTGCCCTGCCAAATATCAGTTATGTAATTGCATAATTTTCTTCAAGTCTGTTCCTGTGAACTGCTATCTCTTCACCTCCCCAAATCTTCATCATGCTGTTTCTCCCCACCATTCTCTCCCTCTTTCCCTCTCAGTCCCTTGATATACAATACCTTTTCCCTCCCTTCCCCAGTCGTCTCTACATTCTTCACACCCCACTCTAATTCATTATTTTGCACAGCATCTTTATCCTCAATTTCCCCCTCCTCCTTCTCTCCTTCTCCTGCAGACACTTGCTATTCCCTTGCTTTCTGACACACACATATACCCCTCTCTTTTTCACACTCACACCCTCTCTCTTTACCTCTCTCTCTCTCTCTCTCTCTCTCTCTCTCTCTCTCTCCCCTCTCTTTGTCTCTCCAGGGTACAGTCTATGCTGACAGCCTGCTTCTCCAGAATTGAGGAACTACCAAGAATGCAATAAAAGTCACAGAAGAAAGAAGAGGAGCAACTGAGTAACAAAAAGCTTGTCAATCAGTGCTGCTGATGGGTGTGTATGTGTGTAATTTGGGTTGGGCTGTTCTGTGCAGATGCACTCACGCATGCACGCACGCACGGACGCACACACACACACACACACACACACACACACACATGCAAGGTAAAGACAGTTGACGTTAACCCGTCTACACATGACAGAGACGGTGTGTTCATTACGTGAAAGCCATTGAGGGAGCTCACTCTTGGTATTCAGTGTTCAGTCATATCCCCATCAGGCTGAATGGATTTCCTGCCACTTTGATGCTTTTTTTATAACAGCTAATCATTAGCTCTGTTGCCGTTTGATTCAAATCGATTTTTGGTTTGATTACACACAGCTGTTGCTTTTGCACAGATGTGGTTATGTACAGAAACATGACACAGGATGATTTGCACAGATTATAGAGCCAAAAATGTACAGCATATTAGTCAGAGGGAGTAAACATGGATGGTGTGCTGTTTTTCCTGCTTTGGTTTTCTTGTTAAATAGAGAATATTCTCCCATGCATTAGTGGAAGGCCATATATACAGTGTTTTATAGCTTGGCTAAAAATCCTAAATATTTCCTATTAATATTAAAGATTCATAATTAAATAAGCAACCACCAAAGGTTGTAAAAAGACATTGTTAGATATGATTCAGTTGTAAGAGTATAAAACCATAATATGTAACATTTCTCCATTAAATCGTCTAAAAATGACTAGACCTGTCTTATATATTTTGTTGAGTTGTGTTCTTACGTTAGCCTAAATGTGTCCAACAGTGTTCAAACTCAAAGAAGTCTGTCATTGTATTCAAGATAACGGTGCTTTTCATTTTACCTTTACGGTGCATCACTTATTACCTTTACCCCCTCTAGTTGCTCTAACTTCTGTGGAAGCCAAATACTCCATCAGGACTGTGTGGGTGTGGTTTGATCAGAGTTGATTGACAGGTCAGGGAACATAAACATGAACCCCTTTATCGTCATCAGATTTTGATTCAGAAGTTTCTGAACTTCCGTTGGTGCAGAGAAGTGTGTGGCATTACCCTTTTTCCAGCTGTGAAATATTCAAAACTAACTTTGGCTGACATTTGTGTGTGCATGTAGGACCACATCACATAAGAAGGAGATTGAAAAAGCAGGTTTTCAGGGCCTCAATTCAACCAATCAAATTACAAACAAATCCAAATAGTTTTGGTTGTAGTATTTGTCCAGGTTTTGAGGTATCCATTTCTGCAATTTCTGCCTTCACCTCAAATAAAACAGAATGAAATGGAATTTCATTTGTGGTTGTTACACAAGACATTTGAACATTTGAACGGCAACACAACATAACAAGCGTCCTTGTTATATTGTTGTATTCATGCCACATTTACAACCTAGGGGGTGGAACATGAGTTCTTGTTGTTATTGTTTTATTATTATATTTACCTGAAGCCAGCTGAGACAGCAGATATCATTCAAAATTCATATGTAACATTTTACTTTAACTTTATCAAATTGGGCTTCTTGTACTGAATGAAAGGATGTCTGTCTCCTTCTGTGTCTGTCCATCTTCAAGTCTGTACTTGACTATAGATCTATTCTGTATTGCTTAATCACAAATGACACATTTCTTATTAATCATTGTTCTCTGTGTCACACGGTTGGATGGACCATTGGACTTCCTTACCGTCAAGAAGAACTAGCCATTTCATGTTATTCATTTGTAAAGCTCTACTGTTGAAAATCTACTGCCATTTAAATCTAGTAACTACAGTACACTCTCCAGTACCTACCTAACCTTAGACATCCCTCATGTATACACACTAATGTTGGCAGAACTGGTTTCAGATACTATGCACCTTTTAAATAGCCTAGAAATCTAGACGCACCCTAGCGGCAGCAAATGTAATTTGCAGCCAGGGGGTCTAGCAACTCTGCGTTGGCTTGCGAGCTGGAAAAACCAAACTCTGGCCGGGCCAATCACATCGTGTATAGAGTTGGTGGCTGCTGCTGCTGGCGAACAGCGGTCTTTCGAATCAGCATTGGCCGCGACTCTGGGAGACTTGGAGTTAAGTTTTTCTTTGAGAAAAGAACAAAGAACGGCACTGAAGTCATTCTTAAAAAAAGGAAGATTTGTTTGGAGTTTTGCCGACCAGATACGGCAAAAGTTTAATCTATCAACTAGCGTTGCTCTGGTTGGTTGTAGCTCTATCCTATTGCGTGCAGAGGGAATTTGAAAGACAACCGTTTATCCCGCCCCTCGGATTGAGCCCTGCCAATGGTGAGTTCCCAGACCCAACATCTTGATGTGGGTCTGGCTTTTCAGGATACCTCTTAAATGGAATGAACTGCAAACTGCCATTAAACTCCAGTCTTACATTCCTATTGTACACTTTAAAATGTTATTATTCAATTTTTTTCATGATTCTTATAACTGTTGTAGCGGCGAACGATGCAGTACAAGCAAATGTGTCTAGCAGGTGCAAATTGACAAAGTAGAAGAGAAGGAACTAGAATAGAATAATTGCTTCATATTTTAAGTATTACTTAAAGTATATGATTTGTATCCTTATTATAAAATGTTACTCTTTTTGTTAAATGCTTAGAGTACCACAAACACATTTTCATTCACCTTCATTGGAGTGGAAGCAGAAATCTGAGAGACAATCTCAAAATTTGGACAAATAAAACCGAAACTATCTCCATCGCTATACCACAAGAGGGAAGTGAGAAGATTTTTTTTTTTGCATCTTGGGTGAATCTTTAAAAAACAAAAAATAAGCATGGAATGAGGTGGAGGGTTAGACAGAGAAACATACATTGTGTGCACTGCATGTGTGTGTGTGTGCAGCTCAGTGTGCAACAGCTCGATGTAATGAGCATCTGGACTGAAAGGCAATCCTCTCCCTTACCGTGTGTTGGTGTGTGTGTGTGTGTGTGTGTGTGTGTGTGTGTGTGTCAGTAGGAGGTCAGCACCATCCAGTGGGTAGCAGCTGTCTCTTTTCCTCTCCATTCTCCCAGATTACATGAAGTGAACCAGTGGCGGCCCAGACACCCTAGACGCACCGATGGGTGGGTCCCAGACTAGGTGTTCATTGATTCTTTGAAGGTCAGGGTCGGGTGGAGCGGGGGACAAGAGTGACATGAAGGGTGACCCAGGAAGAGGTGGGGGTCGGCCTTTGTCGTCTCTTCTCTCGAACCTACCTTCCCGGGCCACTTTTTGCTCCTTCCTTCCCTCCTTTCCTTCTTGAGTGCAATAAATCATCTCTTTCCACACAGTGAGTACGTTACCTGTCATCTGAAGAAGCTGGAGATGTTTCAATTTGTATATTTAGTAAGGTGACAGTGAACAAAGCAAGCATTTACACAATGCTCTACTTGTAATCTGAATATGCTCAAATATTTCTGAAGATCCGTGTGTAAATCTGATCAGTACACACACACACACACACACACACACACACACACACACACACACACACATACAGCTTTATTCAACCCACTCAATATTCAAACTTTATATTTTTGCACTACTTTTCTCTTTGCATAGAAACTATATTTTTGTTATCATCTGCAGTATTCTGAACCATAAAGTAATTTATCATAAACTGCACTTTGCTGCTGCTGCGATAGCCCCATGGGGATCATTACAGCTTCATTTAATGTAATCTAATCTAATGATTGGGAGCCACCACGTTGCATTACAATGAAACATCCTTTTATGCACCGTGTGTTGTGAAAAAGGCTGCAGGGGAAGTGTGGAAGGAAAACAGCAACTGTTGTACTGTATGTGAGTGTTTTAATCTTTGATTTGGGAAGAAATCTTCAGACTCTAACTTTTCACTGACAAACTGAGCTGCTGAACCCTTACTAATTCCCTGAAGAATATCTGGGAATGAATATGCGTGACGATGATGTGAAGTCTTTATCACAGTTGCTGTCTGTTAAAGAAATACACGTATGTGTTTTCTCTGCGAGAGTAGTTTTCAGACTGAAAACTGGTGGAGGTGTGTTGCTTCAAGAACCGGTAGTACATGAAATATAATCCAGGAAGTCCAGTTAGAGTGAGAGAGCCGTGAATTATCAGGCGAAAATCATCTCTGGAAAGTATTTGTTGTTGCAACATTTGTGAGGTGAACAGGAGAACTACAGCCTTCATGTTAAAAAGTAACGTTTTGGAGTTGTAAGCCTACGCGGTTTTTTTTTAGCAAAGCAGTCTTGATAATGGTAAGATGAGAAGATTGATACCTTTCTCCTTACCATGTGTGTACGGTAAACATGAAGCTACAGCTAGCAGCTGGTTATCTTGGCTAGCATAAAGACTGGAAACGGGGAAATGCTCTGGTTATGTCCAGGACTATGTTTTGGCCGGGAGCAATGACATTGTGGAGGTACTGCTAGTTGCCTGGAAACTACCACCAATTTCTAGTCACTACACCTGTCCCGCTCGATGGTGTTTTAAGCCCCCAACGTCTCCTTCCAGGCAGCGCTGCAACCGTTGACTTCAAGGCACCTAACCCTAACCTTAACCTGTCTCCAGAAGAGAGACCAGGGCAGGTGTGGAGGTGACCTTTTATTTAAAGTTTTAATCTCCCGCTGTCCGTCCTGTCCAGTGGTTCTTTTAACCTGCTTTTAATATCTGGCCTTCTTTTAAACAGCTTTTATATAACCGAACCCGGCTTTTTAAGGAGGTTTTTAAGTGTTTTATTCACACCAGTGGTCCCCTTGTGCCCGTGCCCCTCGCAGCGCCCATCCTGGGCGTTGCGTTTTAACCCAAACCTAACCCTAACCATAACCATAACCATTGCCTAATCCTAGTGTCTTCCAGGCAGCGCTGACTGGAAGGAGACGTTGGGGGCTTAAAACACCGATAAACACCTGTCCCGCACACCACCACAAGTCCTGGAAAACCTCAACTTGTCATTTTTACTCTTCAGTTTTTATTGCGGATTAAACAAACCAGATATAACTTGTTAATTTAACTTTAGCTTGAAAGATATGGAAGCCAGATTTCTTTGGACGGAGCCACTGTTTGTCTTTGTGCTAAGCTAAGCTAACAGGCTGCTGTAGCTTCATATTTACCCGACAGACATGAGAGTGATAGCTATAAATCTTCTCATTCAACTCTCAGCAAGAAAGCAACTATGCATATTTCTCAAAATGTTGAATCATGTCGAGGTTATTGAGATTTGTGTTAGCCTCAGCACACTTTTACCTTATATGTTGCACCATAATATTATAGACTACAGTATAATAATATGCATAGTGCAGATCAACACAATCCGCTCCTCTATTCTGGGAGCAGATACCACTTAATTGGTACCTCATAAGCAGGGCCACACAGACACTAAATGGAATTTTAGAACAAATTATTATCATTATTTTTTTTAACTCAAAATGTTAACACATCCACCCCAAGCAGAAAAACACTCAATTCTACAGATTTTCATTCTGGATCACTGCTGAACACTGTAAAAAAATATCCACAGATTCCGTTTGGGTGTGTTCATGACTGATAACGTTTCGCTAATCCTATGAGACTGTCTCTGGCATGTCTGTACTGTATGTATGCATGGGTGTTTTTTTTAGAGAAGAGGTTGAGCTCACATCACAAGTTACCCCTCCTATTCTCATGCAAACAAGGCTCACTAATCCATAGGGGAATTACCGTAAATGAGCTATTTCCCACCTGAGTCCCAATACAACACATCCATGTCAGAATCTGCCTGGAAAAAACATTTTCCAGAATCATATTCACATTAACATATCAATGAATTGTTGACTTTTAAGAGGAAAGCGCACCTTTTTGTACATATAAAAGATGTAAAGAGTGGGGACTACTCATGAGAGCTGAACTCACTCAATACTCAGTATTTGATCTAAAAAGACATTTCTTTTCTTTTCATTAGAAAAAGCTTGGTCCTGGCACCCATTTACTTTTGATGATTAATTCAAAGCGGGGAGGCAGATTAAGCATTTCAAAGTATGTAACAAGGCAGATGACAGAGAGGAAGGAGATAAAAGTGCAGATAGAAAGAGGGCTCAGGAGCAGGACGAGCTATGAGAGAGAAAGTGATACAGATTGGGCAAATTGAAAGCTTGCCGCTTCTGTTTCTCCAGTCTGTTAGTTCAGTGTCTTTGTAGGCTCTCTCCTGGGAAACTGAGGATATAACCCTCCAAAGTCTCCACGTTTCATGTAGGGTCAAGCTCTTTTTGATCAAGGGTGACTGAGGATAAAAGCGCAAGAGGGGGGCTGGGAGAGTGGAGGGGGGGAAAGTAGGCAAGAGGATAGAAGAATAGAGGATGAGTGACAGAAGATGGGGTTTGAGGGAAAGAGGAGGAGGGTGGATGTCTGAGTTTGATGGGAAGATGAGGTGGACAGACAAGGATTTCACGCTGTCTGCTTCGCCGCAGAGCTTGAGAGGAGCAGTTATAGGGAAGGATGTTTCTCAATCACCATCTTCAGGAAGGAGTGTGCCAAAGTTTATTGTGAAATAGCATATGGCTTGAAAAAGGCTAAGACTGAAAGGTTTTCATATGGCAAAAAAAACAAGAGTCAGCAGTTGTTGGGGTGCGTCTGCGTGTGTGCAGCTGTCGTGGTGACACACACACACACACACATGACATGGCAGACACTGAGCGCTGCTTCCATGTTGACTCTCTCAGGCCGGGGATGGGGGGGGGGGTTTACATCATAAGCTTGATATTGATTACAGAGACTATGACATGCATGGGTGACACCAGATACTGCAGCCATATTGTGACCGCCACACACACACACACACACACACACACACACACACACACACACACACACACACACACACACGCACATACGCACACACATGCACAGACACACACATGCTTATCTCTCCCTGTTGTATAATAATAATAATAATAATAATAACAATAATAATGTTAATAGTATATCACCTGTCACACATGCAATTTAGTTCAAAGTGCTTTGAAAACAAAACACACAAACACAATAAAGGGAAAAAAAAAGAAAAAGAAATGAATTCATAAAAATAGAAGATCCAGTTAAAAGGAAGAAATATAAAAGTTGTACAAATGTAAGAAGAAAAAGATAAATAGGCTACTGCATGCCCTGAGACGCCCTCAGTAACCTATTACAGCCCTTTTTATGCAGCATGATAAACACAGGTGCTCGTGCATTTCCACAAGTGTTTACAATATCACACACACACACACACATGCACCACACACATGCACACTTTGTTATTATGTGTGCATATGTATTCGAAAGCAAAACAGTGTCATCTTATAAAATCAGAGTCATACCCCTCTGCTCTCATAAGACTCCCTCTGCATAGCATCATGCGCGGGTTTTTTTTTTTTTTTTTTTTAGTGCACTGCCCCTTTAAACGGCAGGCGTGGCTCTCCTACTACGACCCGCCTTTTATGCATAATAGCCAACTCTCCTTTCCCGGATCATATAGTGCAGTAGTCTGCAAAGAAAGTGACCACAGAGGTAGCGTAGCTATCCAGCCCTCTGAGCGGCGGGTTTGCGACCAAACGGACTCATCGACCTTAGCGACTGTTTACAACCGAAAAAAGACATTCAGCGGAAGAGCTCCCATTTTAGGCAGATATCGCGTAAGGAGGCATTGTGGCTTCTACTTTTTTTGTACACTTAGCCTATATTGCGCACAGCGGATATATGAAGAAGCACTCACTCTCAACACCAGGTAAAACTCTCTTCTTTTTTTTTATATATATATATCTACAGCAACTTCACGTAATGGAGGATGTTAATACACAGGCACACAGATATAGGTTTCAGGCGATAAACGAACCGCTTGAACTTCAGGGGTTTCGAGCTTAGCGCGCCTGCTGCTGCTTAATTAACTTAGCGGTGCTTTTTAGTCGCAGCTGAATTCTTTGAGCTTGATAAGGAGTTGAACCGAGGAGGAGCCAAAAAAAACTACTTTACATAACCTACGACTCCGCCGCCTGAACAGGTTTATTGGCAGGCAGGACGGGTGTCTATCCAATTAATCTATTTCAGCCTAATTTAATCTCTCTATAGAAACCGCTATCCTCCTCTCCCTTCTGTCTGTTTGTCTGTCTGTCAGTCTGTCACAGCGTACTAAAGCAGTGTTATTTAACCAAACACTGTTGCGAAACTTGAACTTCTTAGCAGCAACACAGGGTAGTTTAACTTTAACTTTGCGGCATTAAAACATAGGATACTATATGTTTTTGCCTGAAAATCAGCATTGTTTCCCCCAATATGTCTATGGTAGCCTAGGCTACTCACTGACTTTAAGGGTTAGGTTGTAGTCTTAATTGGCACGCCCTGTTCTGATACAGGTAGGCTAGGCTACTTAGTTTATCTGTGACACCTCAGTGGATGGTTTTTCTCTGAAAGGTATAGACCTATAGGGCAATATTTAGCTTATAGGCTACAATATATTAAACCTGTATGATGCATCCAAAATAGCTGCATTATGCATGGCCACAAAACCAACCCATTCCTCCCAGAGGGCAACATGTCTACAGACAAGGTTGTGATTATTTTGATGAGGCTCAATTCTGATAAAACTGTTGGCTCTATCTGCAGACAGAGGGAACAGGGAGTGATTCACCCTCTCTGCCTTCAGCCCCCATGCCGGGCATTAGCTCCACCGAGTCTCATTATGAAAACTGGGACATGGACCATCTCGACCACTACCAACATTATTTCTACGACGACCATCACGACCCGGACGAGGATTTCTTCAAGTCCACAGCGCCCAGCGAGGACATATGGAAGAAATTCGAGCTGGTACCGACCCCGCCCATGTCCCCTATCCGGGCGGTGGAAGGGTCTGGCAGGGTCGGGCTGCTGTACCCGTCTCTAGGGGACAAGCTGGAGTGGGTCTCTCAGTTCTTAGGCCAGGAGGATGAACAGCAGCAGCAGCAGCAGCAGCAGGACCTGCCCTGTAAGCTGACCACGGCCAATGACTCCTTCGGGAACCTGAGCTCCATCATTATCCAGGACTGCATGTGGAGCGGCTTCTCGGCCGGACAGCAGCTGGAGAGAGTTGTAGGGGAGCGCTGCACCTCCTGTCCCGGGACAGGCGGGACGGGGGCTCCTGCCAAAGTCGCAGCCGGCTCTGCCGTTCCATCCCCGGGGAGGGCACAGTGTGCCCCCGCCGACGCGTCGGCTCTCAGCGGACTGGCGGCGGACTGTGTGGACCCGGCCGGGGTGCTCACTTTCCCGTTAACCGGTGGATCCAAGAAACAAGTGTCCTCTGGTTCCGAGTCTCATACCGACTCATCAGGTCAGTTAATATGCAACATAATGCTTTCTGGAGAAGGACTATAGAGAAGCATGTTAATAGCTCTTCTTTGACTTCTAGTTTGTCTGTGGTGAAGTGAGCCGTTGTTATTTGCTGTAGCCTATGTCTGTGATAGCTACTCAATAAGTAGTTTAGTGACCATAACCACACCTTTTTTTTTTTTAATGGTATTTTTCTCATGGTATTTAAATAATATTCCTTTTTCATTTTCCAAAAATATGTCTACTTTGTATTTCATCATTTATCTCTATTTGCCTGTCCACATGCATTTTATTCAGTTTTTTGTAATGGTGACTTAGGGCTTTATTTGACCTCAAATGTCATTTAGTCAATATTATATAGCAATATTGCTTTGGTTAGCCGTTGTCTGGCAATTAGGGTTCGCATGGCACATGATGACTGCATTGCGTTACCTTGGTGCATGCAACACATGCTTATAGCCAGGGCGGAGAGCGACACGCCCATTGAAACATCTGCTGCTTGGCCTGGCTCCAGCAGACCAGCTGTTACCTCTCCCTGTTCCTCCAGTGTGACTTATGATAACAATATTCTCTCCACACTCCCTGGCTCAGATTTTCACATGAATTCAAAAAGAGTATACACATTATTTTTTTTTTGGAAATGTGTGAAACATGGAAGGGAGGAAAATCAACCCTGTTTTTAATTATGTCTAGCCCAAATTTTCCCTGACTCCACACCTATACTTTTTCCATTTCCAACCCCTAAATCCCATATGATTGAAATTGGTATGTAGGCTGCCATGTGATGTTGAGCTTGGACCATGGATAATGGTGTGTGGAATGTCACAAAGGGAACTTGTTGCTGCATTCCTCCACTCAACAGGCTGCAGCGCCAATTGTGTCAGTGGGTGGATTAGGTCCGAGCCAGCCTGGGCTGTGAATAGAGCGGGATCAGCCGTTTTTAGGAGGTCGGCTAGGCGTGCGGAATTCTTTGACATGAGTTTGAGGCAGTGTTTCACACCTTTTCAGGGGGTAATATGCATACCAAGCAGAGGAGACTGAGCAGTCGCAGGAAATACATGATACTTATGCCCCAGTGAAGAGCCATTACAGGGCTACTCGAGGCAATCAATTCTGTGTCATCTTTTGTCATTATAAATGGTGTTGTAAATAATAGGCAGGCAGCCCCATCATCCTGTCTTTACTGTGTTATTCATACAGAGATGACTAATTTCTGAGCAGGCAAAGCCACAGAGGTTCAATTACTTTAAAAGTGTGTTTCAATTTACAGGATTATTGAAAATCTCCCAGGAGTCAAGTCAATGAGACCTTTCCTCATGTTTAGTACCCTGTTTCCACTCTAGAAAATAGAGCAGCAAGTGGTTTTAGACGTGCGCAGCGTTGAATATTAGTCGTCTCATTTTAACAAGAAGAGTTGTTGATTTGCACCACCTGTGCTTCTTCTCCTAACCCCGACTCTGCCTCATCTCATCACTCGGTCCACATGAATGAAGAGAGGGAGCTGACCAGTGAATCATCACTGTGACTGTGTGTGTGTGAGATCATGCAGATTTAATGATAATGTGTGAAGTTCATTTTTACAGAAGCATTTAATTGGTTTAAGGATGCAGGAAGCCAGGGAGGGGTGGGGAGCTCCTTATGTGAATCATCTTTCCAACTTCAGGAACTTTCCCCTGCAGTCATTAGCAGCTATTCTGTATGAGCAAACGTGCAAGTGAATACCATCTCTTATGCCCTTTTCAGATGACGAAGATGACCAGGATGAGGATGAAGAAGAGATCGACGTGGTGACGGTGGAGCACAAGCAACAACGCAAACCTCGTCGACGACGACTGGTCAACGCTCGCAAGCCGGTGACCATAACGGTGCGCGGTGACCCCCTGGACCCCTGCATGAAGCGTTTCCACATCTCCATCCACCAACAGCAGCACAACTACGCTGCTCCCTCCCCGGACACGATCCCCCCGCCGGTCGAGCCGCCTCGGAAGAGGGTCCGGCAGGAGGCCTCCTCCCAGGCCCCCCAGCCGCACCAGAACTCCCATTACCACCAGCCCCGGCCCGGCCACGCCCCTCTGAACTTAGACAGCAGGAAGTCTCACGTGACCGTGGCTGGAGTCAGGTCCGAGTCGCCTAACCTCAGCGCTTGCTCTCCTACCTCCTCCCCATCCCCTTCGTCTCCCCCCCCTTCCTCTTCCTCCTCTTCCACCTCCCATTCCCAAAGCTCTCCCTCCAAGCCCCACTCCTTCTGCCACCTCTCCAGCCCCCAGTCCTCCGACTGCGAGGACACAGACAAGCGCAGGGCGCACAACTTCCTCGAGCGCAAGCGAAGGAACGACCTGCGCTCGCGTTTCCTGTCGCTGCGGGACGAGATCCCAGGCTTGGCGGACTGCCCCAAGACGCCGAAGGTGGCGATCCTGACGCGAGCCACGGAGTACTTGCAGCAGCTGCATGCCAGCGAGAGGCAGAAGGCTCAGGAGAGGAAGCAGCTGAAATCCAGGCAGCTGCAGCTGCTGCAGAGGCTGGCACTGCTCAAACGCTCCTGAGCCGGGGGGGTGGGGGTGGGCTGTCACCACACACGTACACTCAGAGAACTGAACAGGACTATATGAAGGAGAAAAGACACTAATGTTCACTTTTGAATTGGTCACGTTGGAATAGTGCGGGTGGGATTTTCTTTTTTTTCTTTTCTATGTTTGTGGTTTGCACATTAGCTTCTGAGTGACTGACAAGGCCGTAAGCCAATCTGATCTTAATGGGGCATTTTACGGGCAGATTAATGTGTCCATGCTAACTCAATGTAGGTTTGTCAAAACCGTTAAATTTCCCCCTTGCTGAAAAATGATCAAAATTGTTGCTGGAAGACTTGCTGCGAATGCAGCAGCTTCTAGTTGATAAACTGCTACAAGTGTGCTGTGTACCTGCTGCATGGTCTGGTCAGACGTTTTTTTTCTTGATTGTGATAGGGCTTGGTGTGCTTGCACAGCAGAGATGTCTCCTCTTTCTGTCTGTCATCTGTTTAAAGGTCTCCTTCACATTTCGTGTTCTTTGCAGACCCCTGCTCCTTAGCGCTTGGCATACAACTTGCACACTTTGGTCATCAAGTTGTGCCTCGTTTTTGCTCGGTGTTCTTTTCTTTTTTTCTCCTTCTCCACAGCATGTGACCTTTTACCTCCCTTTTATTTTCCTTCACACTTTTTCCTCTTGTCAGCAGTTGACGTTTCTACCTTCATGCTTGCTGTTGATGGGAATGCAGGAGGCTGTAGTGGGTCTGTACTGAGCCATGCAACAATGATGTTACAACTGGAAACCATATGTTCCGCACCTCCTGGAATAGCTCAGGTTAAGTCCCAACTTCTGTGCCTGCAGGTTTCCATTCAGTGATTTCTTCTGGCATCATAAATGTTTCAACAGCAGCACCGTGCCCACAGTAACGACCAGTTTCGTAGCATCATTTGGAGAAAATATGTTGCTATACAGCCATTGTTTGAAATGTATCATGTTTTCAATGCAACAAAACACGATGGAGATCTTTATCAAGATTTCACTTGGATCTTTATTATTGTTGTGCCATGGAGACCAGCCAAAAGGTAAATGTTGGCTTCAAATCATCAACCAAAAGAAACCATTTGAGAATGGCTTAAAATGAATAAGCGACATAAAAAAAATGCCAATTTTTGCTCAGTGAGGTCCAGCCGTACACTTCTTGTACATGTTTGTAAATTGTTTTGCATTTGATGTAATGCCTATAGAAGCCTTTCAACGTACGTATACTATCCTGTTGGATGGTATGTATATAGTTCCCTTACTGTACAGTCCCCTCCAAACCAAAACCAGAGCTGTCTACTATACTCATCCTACTTTGTGTTTGGTCCTGCGTCCTAAACCGGGGCCAAGCTTGCTGGCTTTTCAAAGATAACTCAAAGCTTCTATTTTTGTTAATAAAATGATTATGAAAAAGAGTTATAATAAAACACTTACTGAACATTGATCACACTAGACACTTTGTCACAACATTGTGTTTTTTTTTTTGTTTGTTTTTTTTTTTTGCAATGCCAACTTGTTTTCTTTACTGTTCATTACGTTTTCTGTCTCTGGGGTTTCTTTCATTTATAAGAGTTGACAAAAGTTTTATACTATATTTTCCTACAGAGTTGTGTTTCAGTGTGAGCTAATGACTGTTTTTTGTTATTGTAGCTGGCAGGGCTTTATTGGTGGTTATGCTGAAAATTGGCATGTATGCTCTGCTTTCTCACTGTGGAGTGGAAAGCACCTGAATGCTCCTGTATTCAATCCAATCACTGTAGCTGTAGCACTCTCTCAAATCTGACATGGGTGGTGGGGAGGAAGAGGGACTTAAGAGGATCTACCGATTTAAACTTCTGGCTGTGTGTAGCCTTTAGTGACCTTAATGTTACTGCTTTCTCTCTGCTTTATTTTTATTTTTTTTAATTTTTTTTTTTGCAAGCCTGGTGCTCCCCATTGTTCCCAAAAGCCATGCAACAGAGAACACTGTAGCCCTGCAACTAGTACTGTAAATAACTGGGTCATGACGAGTAGCATGCTCTGCTCTTAACCAGCACTCAGGAAACTCCCACGTAGCCTGTAGCTCCTGTGATAGGGCATTAAGCTGTGCTTGAGGAAAACACCCCCTGCTATAATATGCTGTATGTCACAGTGCCAGATCCAGACAGACAGACAGAGAGCATTAGATCAGGGAAACCATGATGTACTTGAACAAATACTTCAGGATATCATCATTACGTTCCCCTTTTGTTCTTTTGAATTAGCTGTAATGCTTTTTCTGCTAACTAATTCAGCACAAACCACCATTAGCCCTTGTTTTTTTAGATAGGCTGCTGCACCCACAGCAGTGGTTTTCCCATTTTTGTTTTTTGTTTGACTTGTATGGGTCACTGGTCTCTGCTGTTGGCACAGTCGCGTTAGCAGACTGTGCTTACTTACTTTGGGAGTTTAACTATGTTGAGTTTGAAGCCTTGTTTCAGCACTTTGTTTTTCCTGTACCTCATAAGCCTCTATGTATGAAGAGTAAGTCAGAAAAATAATAAATTCCTGGTTTGAGATCATACATGACCTGTTTGCCTTATCTGTTTATCTCTTACACACACACACACACACACACACACACACACACACACACACACACACACAGAATTATCATCTAGCTGTATATGATTTCATTTCTAGCTGGACATACCTACAATTAAACCCAGTGCCTTGTTTTGAACTGGATCAGAGTATTATTGTAATGCGCACACATTTGTTTTCCATTGAAACCACCTGTACGAGTGAACACACATCTCCCTCTCCCCATCCGCCATTTGTTTTAAGCAGTCTCTAAGGTAACTGATTCTGGCATCTTTGCCATGGCAACAAGCATCTTTGCTCACTGCTGCAGAGCTCCCACAGTTTCCATAGAAACGGTTATAACTATGCTGCCATCCTCCATGTGAATGCATTTTATAAACATAAATGTTATCAACAGTCTGATCTGTTCACAAATGCATCAATAAGGAGAGATGAGTCTGTTCAGTTCATATACATAGTTAAGTTATTGACTGAGGATACATTTTTTACTGAACTGGTTTTGATCCAGTTTATTAACATGAAAAGCTGCAGGTACCAATCCGAGCGTTTAGTTTACACCAGTAAGGCTACAAAGTGAAAATAATTACACGTATTTAGTCTCATCATAAGATGAAACCCTTTACATTATCCCCATCAATCGATGTTGCCACAGTAACGGCTGCCTGTTGCCTAGTAACAGAACCCCCCCCTTCAGCTCAATGCCCACTGCGCATGCGCGCTGCCGTCAGCTGGGCGCCGAGGAAGCAGCATCATGGCGGCGTCCGCTGGTAGCGTGCAGTGTGCCTTAAGGAGAGCGATGGCCCCGTCGTTAGTGGTGATTTTGGGAGCTACCGGCACCGGAAAGTCCAAGCTGGCGATCGAGATCGGAAGACGGCTTCAGGGAGAAATCATCAGCGCCGACTCCATGCAGGTAGGACGACTGTTACCACGAGGAAAGGCGCATGGAGTCCTTGACATGGCAGTCATAATGCACTTGATGACACTCTGGTGATTGAAATAAGTCGAGTAAAGCAGAATAAAACATCTGCTGTTCAGTCAAATGAATGCAGAGCCGAATACAAGCTAGCAGGCTGTCCTCTATCTCTGTGTTTCTGAATGAGTAGGCTGTAATTAGCTCAATGCTACTGCGCAAGGTAGCAGCAGGCGTTAGCTAAATCGTAAGTCAGAATGAGCAGTCAATTGTGATTCTAATGCGACCATTCCTCCACCATGAACAGGTCTGCACTGACTCGTATCCAACACTACACCTCACTTCAGGTCCACACAGCAGGACAAGAAGACAACAGCAGCACAGTCTGTCTTTCTCTAGAAGTCAGTTTGAATACACTAAGTCAAGGAAAGATAAAGTCTTCTTTAAGCCTTTTAGAAGAAAAAAAAACACAATCAAAAGAAATAGAGATCATGGAAATCAAACAACTCCTATTAGTTCATTTATGACAGCTTATCTTATATCTCTTGGTCATGGTGAAGACAATAAACTTGACAACAACAGATGGGGGCTAGCTATTAATCAAATATTTTTTGGCTTTCGGTGACAGGCATGGCAATGTGATAAGAAGCAAGGTTGTGGTGTCTAAATTGATGAGAACAAGCATGTTTTTTATTATGGTTTAGTGAGGGGGTGAAGTGTAAACCATTTAAAGAACATTATTGTTAAATCTTGTTTGGTGAGACATCAGCACGCACACTTCAGTGAAATCCTGAAGTTGATCTCAATCATATGATGAAGAGAAAAAAAGATACTTCAAACTGAAATGTCACTGCAGCAAAGGAAAGTACACGATTGGATGCAGAGCATAGATAAGTTACTGTAAAAAGCTAGAATACTATATACATTATGAGCATCTACTATATACAATATGGAGCAAGAAAAAAAAGAATAAAATCAATCTATTTCATACATATAGTCAATAATCATGGGAAGAAACAACTTCCCATGATAAACCCATGATAAATAAGATAGCAGATAACAGTGTTAGCAACATTAAATACAGTTATTGCAGAGACAAATATTCAAGATAGATTTGGCAACTTTAACCCTCCTGCTGTCCTCGGGTCAAATTTGACCCGTTTTCAAAAAAGTTTCTATATAAAAAAAAACACATTGTCAAAACAATAAAAAAAAATAACACGGATGGTTCCGTAAAATAAATGATCAGTTCACTACTTTCATTGAATTTGGGTGTTTCATTCAATTTTATAGCATTTTGAAGAAAAAAAAAATAATACAAGAACATTGAAAAAATGGACAAAATGTCTAAACAAAAGATTTAAAAAAAAGAACAAAAACGTCAAAAAAGCAAAAAAAAAAAAAACCCAGACAAAAACATCGGAAAAAGTGAGATAAACGTCGGGAAAAGTGAGAAAAAGTGTCGACCAATTTCAGCTTTACGTTTTGACCCAGAAAAACAAAGAGTTGCAGGTCGACGGGAAGACAACACGAGGGTTAAAATAAACAGCAATTTGCCTGGAGGATAAATGTGACGGCGATTATTAGGACTAAATATACATACATACAGAGTCACATTTGTTTTTTGTAGTAGTTAAAATGTACTTGTAGTTCAAATGTTATATTGTGTTGTTTAGATACTGTAAAATCAGAATTAGAAATACTTTATTGATCTCCGGGGGGAAATTGGGTTACGTTACAGTTGCTCCCAGTGTATTCATTATACTACAATATACAACAATATATAGAAATTATAGAAAGAAGAAATATGTATAAAATATTCAACTACTATATATAAAATAAGCAGGGAGATCTTAGAGCTGTATGACAACAGATGTCACAGGAGAATACATTCTCACTTCCGTGTGTGTGTGTGTGTGTGTGTGTGTGTGTGTGTGTGTGTGTGTGTGTCTCTCATCGCAGTGACATTAAAAAAACTCAGGCTTGCGTTTCTTTGCTCCTCTCCTCTCTTTCTCTCTCTCGCTCTCTCTCTCTCTCTCTCTCTCCCTCCCTCTCAGCCCCACCCTCCCTTTTGGTTCTCAGGCTCTGTTGCCTCAGAAACCAAAGGGCACACACACACAAAAAAAAGTTGGGTACAGGATTGAGTCTGGGTCACACCAGAGCACAGAGTGGACACACACAGCAACTCCACTTCATCCAAATCAGCCATGCAGTGACCAGCAGTGATTCCTTCTGACCGCACAATCATTCTCTCTTTCATCACCTTGCTCCTGTTTCAGCACCATCTTTCCTCCCCCTCCTTCTTGGTGTGCATTGTCCTTGAGAGAGAGTGTGTCCCTCCTGGGGGAGCGCCTTTTCCAGCAATCAACTGGTACTCGGTAAACTGGGTTACGCTAATAACATTTCAGCCCAGAATATCTCAACGACCAGCAGCCCTGGTGGAGAGAAACAGTGGCCTAGTTAACGGCACGGCAGCCCCAGCCTATCTCCACAATCCCCGGCCTTGTTGCTACCCTCCTGTTGGTGTGTGTGACAGCGAGAGAGACATGCGGACGTAGGGTGAGTGAGAAAGAGACTGCTTATGTGAGAATGAGGCTGTGTATAGGCTAGAGCTGCCCTGTGTTGTCTTTGGGATAGGAAACAGTCTGGTCTTGTTTGGGAGAAAGCAGCATTGTGCTGAGCTGGTGCATATTCAGCGCCGTGCTACGCCGGCCCAGCAGCTGATAGTGAATGGGCACGCTGTGGCCACTGGGAAGTGTCTATTGTCCCGGGGAGAATCGGTTCCCACACTCCCTAACACTCCTATTGTGTTATCCTCACCCCCTCCTGTCCCCGGCCCATGCCCTCAACCCACAGTTCATTGGACATGCAGGGGGATATTATTCACTCATTAAATGAACATGCTATCTATGGCGCGCACACAAGTGCTCGGCTGTACTGTCAGTGAATGAGGCACTGCCAAATAGTGTAAACCCGTGGCTCCCAAAGTGGGGCTCCAGAGAGCAGCGGGGGGTCCCTTCAGAGGCTTCCAGCAAAAACGTCCCTGTTCTCTCACTCCCTAGAAGTTGGAATTATAGGAAAATGTATGCACGTACAGTATGTGTGTGTGATTTTTAGGTGTTACAGTCCTCACTGGGACTATCCCCTCTCCTCTGTATGTAGCCAAATTGTGTCACTGGTTACCCTGTGAGTCTGGAAAGTCTCAAAGTTATTAAGTATTTGGTTTCCGTGCACCATATTCCTAATTAGATGCATTCTGAAACTGAGTTAGTAGTACAACACATTGTCTGGACTCTTTCCCTGAGGTTCCTCTTCTTGCTGTGCAAACTTACCAGTTTTATTTTGAAAAAGATAGTTTTTCTCTGTTTATTTTTCGGTTTACAGTAAAATAGACTTTGGTTAATATACAGGTAGCATTAAAGAGCTCTTGAGAGGTTAAAATTTGAAATTTCAAAGATCCCAATTTGAGCTATTAAAGACCCACACTTTAGTAGTGATAACCTGTATCATTGGGAAATATATTTATATATTTTTTTTAAAGATTATTTTTTTGGGGCTTTTCCCTTTTATTATAGAGTGACAGTGGATAGACAGGAAAGGGGGAGAGAGATGGGGGATGACACGCAGCAAAGGGCAGCAGGTCGGATTCGAACCCGCGCCGCTGCAGGACTCGGCCAACATGGGGCGAACGCTCTGACTGGGTGAGCCAGAGGCCGCCCCGGGAAATATTTTTTAATGGATGTCTAGGGTGTATAATGTGGCTTGCTTGTGTCTCTGGCTTCCAAAGAGTGTTTGAGAATGGTTGGACGATGCATGCAAAAACAGTAAAACTCTGGTAGGGTAGAGGTACTGTAGGGTGGTGTGTGGAGAGATTTAGACTTTGCTTTGGTGGATTAATAGGGACGCAACTTTAAAGTTAGAGCAGATAAAACTTTTACAGCCAAAGTGGACATCTTGAGAAATGTATCTATGTGTAATAATACTACATCATATCCAGGTCTTGAGCTATTGTTGCACTGATTGTTTGATATGCACAAGCTGTAGGATTTAATTGACCGAATCAGGCCTTTGATGAGCTGAAACGGACTGCCATGTGTTAATCAAGTGTCAGCTCAGGGGATAGGACCATTTATCTAGGCACTTCCACTTTGCAAAGCATTATTGGTATGAAGAAACATTTGACATGGGCAGTGACAGTAAGGGGATAGAGTGAGTGCACTTCAAGAGGTGAGAGACTGAACCACTAGACCAGTTTACTCAGAGCTGGGATCATCGTTCAAAAACGATGCCCTGTTTATGTTCTGCTGCACATTACATCAGTGAAATATACTGTGGAGTTCCCTGTCTCGCTCTTCATTTCACCGATATTGGCAGTGTGGAGGCTGTCCATGTCTGTCGCTTCTTGCACTTTGTAATGACACAATCTTAACACCTGCAACTAAAGTTTACTTACTTAGTAAGTTGGAGGGTCTGAAAAATTAATATAAATTATGTATTGGGATTTTGTAATATTGTGATTTTACATGTAATAGTGAAATGAATGGATAACAGTTGAAGGTAGGAAATGAATGTAGATTGATCATTAGTAATGCAAAGTCTACTCAGATTATGAATAGATTGGCTAAATCACACAAAACCACCAGCATGGTTCTGTTAATAATACTTCATGAAAGATTTTAATTATTCAACAGTTTTCCACCCTCCAAACAAACAAGTTTGCGCACGACGTGTTTTTCGTGCATGAGCAGATTTCTCATGCTTACTCGCTGTCGAGTGTTCAATGCATTAACTATTAACACATCGTCGCCACAAAATAAATGGTTTCAGTGCAGGGTGTAAAAAAGGGGTGTGTTTGAATTGTGTGTGTGTGTGGGGGGGGGGGGGGGCTGTGCGGGTATCATACTGAAGGGCCATCAGAGGTCCTAAAGGGCAATTTAACAGGTCATGCACATGTGTGCACCATTGCTTGTGGGGCTGTTGAAAGTATTGCTGGCCGGTGACCCTTTTTGCTTTTTGCACTTATGAAAGAAGGCGCTGCCGCATTCTCTCACATGAGAACTGAACGTTGAGACAAAGGAAAGGCAATTTGTCAGGCTTGTCGTCGTGTGTTGAATGTGGGAAATTGGCCTGGACAGCAGGAAAGCTGTCATGTGTCATCTTGACCCTTGTAGTCCCATAAAAGTGGAATGAAGGAGGTCTTCTTTGTAAAAACTCCAACACTGATTTGCCTTTTTAGTCGTAAATTTGGAAACGTGATGGTCTTGTAGCCAACTGATTTGACCGCTGTGAAGGGGGGGGGGCTTATTCTTTTAAAGGTTATGCTTATTATTGGCAAGAGGTTGTTACACACATACAAACACATCGCCACCAACTGCTTATCTACGTATTAAACACACCCTACGCTCAAATACTGTGCAGCTATGTGCTATATCCCTCTAATTCACTCACAGTCATCCCTTCTCCCTCTCTCTCCCTCTCTCCCGCTCTGTGTGCATCTCTCGCTCTCTCTCTCTCCCCTCCCACTCTATCTGTCTGGTGTGGCTATGACCTGTCTGGGCTTTGACGTATCTGTTTGTATTGTAACTCAGGCGATGCTGCCTCCCACATCCGATTTATGATGCATCTTTTTAAGTAATATAAGCCTGTGTAGGAGCAAGCCAAAAAAGAGGGCTGATTAACTCTTATTTTTGTTGTTGTGTGTGTAAATATATGCAGTCTGCGGGTGTGGTGATGCGGTCACCGCTACAGTAAAGCAGCGAGGGAAAGGAGGATGGCAGGATGGAGGAAGCGGAGGAAGCGGAGGAGGGGGAGAGGGGGGAACAACGCCATGAATGATTTATTAGTCTGGCATTACTGGGCCATTCCCCACAGAGAGACAGAGAGAGCAGAGGAAGATGGAGGGATAAATTGTTGAAGGATGGTGCCTTGAGGGGGAAGGAGAGAAGGGGTAAAACGAGAAAATAGACAGATGGGTATTTTGTGGTAAGTGTAATGGAGGAAAGTATTCACAGGAAAGGATGAAAATAAAGCAATGCAGCTTACAGTCTGGCTGTTGAATGTGTAAAGGGAAGAGTCCAGGGGTCAGGATAATGATGAATTGTACCGTCTTTCTTTCTGGACCAGAGTCGACTGACTACAACTGACCCTGCTATTGTCTTTGATCAAAGCTTTCAACATTTTGCCATTTAGAGGCAGTACATTATTTCTCTAAAGTTACAATTTTCATGCAAAAAATTGTAACTTTAAAAAGCATTTTCCCCAGATCATGTTTTTCTTTGGAGAAAACTGAAATGCAAGTTTATCATCATGAAATCCCTGAAACCAAAACTATTCATGAAATGAAAATTGTAGCACATAATAGGCCTTTGGTGAAGAACTGACTTTCATTATTGGGATAGGGGATATAGGGATGCACTGATCTGACTTTTTCTCCCCAAAAACGTATATTCCCATACTTAAATTCAGTGTATCAGTTCTGAGTACAGATCTGATACCAGTCATCTTTTTTTTCCAAAATTAAAAAAAATTGCAAACCTCTCTTTGTGCGGCTGATTGAAATCATTCTGCTATGTGTAAGACAAATGTTCAGTAAACATTCTATTTATGCTTTCGCAAATTTTAATCATAGCGTAAGGTTTCTCACTCTGCATCCTCATAACGACAGACACACCAGCACACCCAGCCCGTATAAAGGCCTGGTCACGTGCATTTATTACAGAGACATTCTGTGCTGAAATTGATTCGCCCCAATCTAATCCCTGCAGTTGTTGGACTTACTCGCAAGGGAGAAGTAAATCCATGGGAGTG
Organism: Sander lucioperca; assembly: GCF_008315115.2. NCBI lineage: Eukaryota > Metazoa > Chordata > Actinopteri > Perciformes > Percidae > Sander > Sander lucioperca. The sequence continues at coordinate 2,087,841 of NC_050188.1, forward strand.
TTTCGTTTCGAGTTCAAATTGGTGAACTTTGACCACTAAATTTGCTCAGTTGACCAATAGCAAGCCGTGCTGACAGTGCTGACCTTTGGGGGAATGGAGAGCAAGAAAGTCCAAAATGGAGGGTGCCATTTTAGCTTATTGGCTATGCTGAACCGTTCACTTTTATATCCCCCTCTGTCGGAGTATGAACTGCTATACAAAGGAGGAATGGTTTGCAAAGAGTTATGAGACAGGAGTCAATGGTACAACTATGTCCTTTTGAATAAACTGAGTCACAGCATTCCGGGATGGGAGAAACATATGCTCTGGTTTATTGGCATTTCTTTAAACCAATCACATTCGTCTTGGGCGGCGCTAAATGCTGCACGGAGCAACAGCGCCTCTGCAAAATAGCCTCGGGAAGGAACTTGTTTTGGTGGAACGTGTATGTTCAAAGGTTGTTTTAGTCGTGCAACAGAAAACTCAGATTCATCCAGGGACATCCGGCGGAATTTCCGGTGGCACCGGAGACATCCCGGAAGTGGAACGTTGTGTATATAGACTAGCGACTGAGCTAAAGAGCCACAGTGCCGAGCCACAAAATGAGGTCAACGAGTCTTTCGCGTACAGCGCGAATGCTCCGCGAAGTTGTCGCGGCTCGTGGCCGTGCACCTCTGTATTTTTGTAACTGCACTCGCCGCGCGTTCCATTTCAACACGCTCGGCCGAGCGACAGTAAGAATGCAATGGTTGGCGGTATGTCGGTGTTTACGATGCGTTGAGCATAAACTTCTCCATGCATGCTCATAGTTCGTGCGCCATTTACGGTGTCTTGCCCGAATATACACAAAGCTTTAGCGGTATCGAGCACCGATACCCAGCCCTAATTTGATTTAGTCTTTGTGCTAAAGTTAAAGGAACAGAGTGGAATACAACACTGTATGTGGATCAGAGATATCGTGCCCACTTAATCTGATCAATCAGGTCAGTATCTAACTAAATAATTATACAAGGAAAATGAAATACACAGAAAATGAAGCTAACTTTTTAGATCTTTTACATAGGCTATAGTATGTTCATCTCTGTTCTGAAATCTCTGGTATTTTGTAAGTACATAAAATACTAATACTGGCAAACCGATACATTGGTCTAACACTACTCTTAAAGGTCTGCCTTATTCCCCTTGATCTGCTTTTGGCTTTCTCTGAATCTGATTTCATGTCTCAATGAGTGTTTGTTCTCTCCGTCTCTTTCTTTTTTCCTCACCCTTCTCTGTCTCTCTTGCCCTCTTTCTTTCATTTGGCCAGGCTCCCCCCTTATTTATGTGGCAGAGGAACAGCTGTCTCGTGCAGGGCGTAAGGTTGGCCAAGCAGGCCGGCTGCAGGCTCTGCAGAGCTCGAACACTGAGCTCATTGTTTCTCACACACACACACACACACACACACACACACACACACACACACACACACACACACTCACACTCATTCCTCCCTTACTCGCACACAAGCCACACGGTCACATCCATTCACATCCATTTAAAAGCAAGACAGGAAGGAGAAGGCAGCTGAACCCACAATAGCTGGGTTTCCATTGAAATACATCGGTGTGAATTACAACGTTTGGAATTAGAAAATCTGAATGTTATGAGCGCATCTCTGAAACATTTCCTCAGCAACTTCCCTCAATTTTTTTTCATTGATGATAATGAAGTGAAACAGCACATTGAGACAGGAACATATATGGAGAGAAAAAAAAACACAGTTTATCAGACCGGGGAATTGTTTCATCTCTTTACAGTTAAAATATCCGTCCTCCTCCTAGAAATGTTGTTCATGCTAGCAATTCCATACATGCTACATACTGATACGTGTTCTTGTTCTGTTTGGGCCTCAGATGGATTCTACTCAAGTGGCTCTTTTCATTTTTCTGATTTACACTCCGGTCCACTTCTACTCTCTGGTCTCTTTGTCCTCGTTAAGGCGAAATTAAAATCACAATCTGTTTTTGCAAGACTCTCGCACGAGTACATACATACATTGAGTGGTGCTTACATAACGGTAAGCTGTGGTTCTCTCAGTTTCAGGTAAAAATGGATGAGGGGGAGGAGGACAGATGGAAGAGAGGAAACTTCACTACTGCTGGAGAGAAAGAAAGGCCAGCTTTGGGAGATCCAGGGGCTGTCAGTCAGTGCGTGAAAGAAAGCATGGAGATAAAAAGGAGAGTGGAAAAAAAAAAAAGGTCAATTTAGTAGCTGTTCCGTAGCTGTCAGTCATATCAACAGAGTTTGCCCAGTTGTCATGAAATCTAAACTTTTAAACCAGAGCAGACGAGTAGTCCAAAAAAGAGAAAAAAAAAAGGAATGTGTGTGTTTTAAAGAGAGCTTTTGTCTTTTCATCATGTGAGGATGTGTGGGTTAATGAGACACACATGACCCTTACTCACTGTCTCTCTGTATCTCTCTCTGACACATGCACACACACACACACACACACACACACACACACACACACACACACACACACACACACACACACAACCAACCCGATGCCAACCTTCATCTCAGTATCTGTCCGTCTTTTTCTCACCATCATTCTGCCATCCTTCTGCTACCTGCCATTCTGTCTTTACTGCAGTGTGTGTGTGTGTGTGTGTGTGTGTGAGCAAGAGAGAGAGAGAAAGAGCAGTGATGGCATAGGAGGGGTTGTGGTGGATAATGTGTGCAAATTTGTCAGGAAGCATCCTGTTCTCTGTAACAAGCACACAACACTCTTCTGTCTCCTCTTCTGTGTGTTCCTTTTCTTTTCGCTCTCGTTCTCTCCAACGCTCCTTTTCTTACCCAAAAAAAAAAAAAAAAAAACCCTCTTTCCAAACCTTCATCTGCTCTCCATCTCCTTCATCTGTCCATCCATTCATGCATCCATCCCTCCCTTGGCTGACAGTGGTGTCGTGCAAAGAAGCTGTGAATAATTTATCCGGCTGGGTTTTTCTGCCCTGCCCTGCCCTGCTCCCCACTTTTGGCGTGCCGTGGTGCTGTGTAACATTTGGTGAAGTACACGCAACTCACACACACACACACACACACTTTCACCAAGGATGAGACCGATAACCTGCAGAGCTGTATTCATCACCCAAGGCATGTATGTTGGGTAAAACTGTAAGGTTGTTGCATTGAAACATAAGATTTAGACTAGTGGAAGACGATTGGTAACAACGTTAGGAGGTATTGAAGAGGATGTGGGCACGCCTTGCAGCCCAAAACACTTCCTAAGCTGAAAAACAAAGACGAAACAAAATTGTGTTTTCTGGATCTCGATTACACGTTATGCCTTACTCTGACAGGACACTTACACACAGACTTATGTCTGTAACTGTCTGGCCCAAATAAAGAACTGAAACTGTTTGTAAAAAAAAAAAAGCTAAATACAATTAGAAAGTGCAACTGAAACTAGGAAGGAAGATCATTTTAAAAACTATGATAACCTTGGAGTAATACATTGGGGGGGGCAAAATAAATTGATCATTCTCAAGCCCTGACCCCCAGCCTCCCTACGTGGATTTTCGCCCTTTCATACTACTCGCTACGGCGTCAATTCACACACAATCGCAAGGTAATGTAAGTCAATGGAGGCCAAACGGCATTGATAAACACGCTACAAAACGAGTATGCGTCTTGATAACACGCCAACAATGGCATACGAATTGGCGTGTCGTACATACGCCACTTCATGAGATCAGTCTGTCTATTCTTAGTAACCCGTGCAACAATGGGTCTTTGTTTTCAGACAGAGATAGACAAAAGCAGGTTTCTCATTTCTTGCCGCGACCGTCGGTTTTGCTTGCAGATTATATCAGCTGTAGCTAGCTAATGTTAGCTTAATTAGCCAACGTTAGCTCAATAAGCTAAGGTTACCTCCAATTAGTCAGTTAAAAAGAAACCAAACCACTGTGTGTTTAACTTAGGGATGCCATGGCAACCGATGTCATGTCACTCTTTCTTCAGTGTCATTTTCTAACCCTCTCAAGTGTTAAGAGCCGTCCACTCCAAGAACCATAACTATAACCATAACTATAACCATGTCATCATCCACACTGCTGAACGGAAACAATCTGTAAACAGTGGCGTCAAGCACCAACTGCATGCTCCAGATGATAATACACGATACACTAATACAGCAGATGTTGCAACTTAAGATTAAAGGAATACCTGTAGAAATATCCGACATATTCGGGAATTTGTGTACATTTTACAAACCAAAAACATAAGGTTATTGTCTATCGGCGGTCCCTGAGGACGTGCTGCCAACGCCGCTGCCTTTGCCAGGCAACAGAGGCGAAAAGAGCTCCAGAGAAGAGCAGGTGGGCGGGTGTCAGATCTGCACAGAGCACCAGAACAAAACCACTGACACATCACTGACAGTATGATAATAACATCCAAAACACAAGATTCACTCTCAGTGATTTGTGTGACATGAAAAATACTTTCAGAGTACTAATGTTTAAAAATACAAAATTACACAGAGCTAAAGGGTCACAGCCCCACCGAGTGGAAAAGTCACGCCCACGCCACTGACCCACCTGTGTGAGACAAATACACCTTCGTATTCTGGAGTGCTCTGGTTCATACATTAGTTTGATTTTAATTCTGTTTTACAAAAGCAAAAAGGAAAAGCCAATCCTTTTTATAAATGTCATCTCACTGCAGTGTCATCTGCCGTGCCACCTTGTAAATGCCGATGGATTTTGATTGGCTGTCAGTGTTTCTATCCTTCATCAAATTGCTGAAAGTGATCACAAGGATATCCTTCGCCACTGTCGTCATTACAGTTGTGGTGTTGACACCATCCACTTGAGTGATCATGATTTTAAAACTATATATTTATAGTTACCGTTATAGTTCTTGGTGTGGATGGCCCTTTATCCGTGTTATTCTTATCCTGAAGTACATGTATAATGGGATTTATTATGTTTTTATTTTTTCACTGGTATTGATATCGACTACTACATGTTGTGACATCCCTAGTTTAACTAACTGGGGTCCGTTTCAGAAAGCAGGTTTAGTGACAACTCTGAGTTTGTTAACCCTGAAATGAGGGGAACTCTGGGTTTTCCGTTTCAGAAAGGGAGGTTAATCAAACCTGAGAGAGAGGGGTAACTCCAGCCCGTTTCAGAAAGAGAGGTAACTTAACCTCAGAGTCAGTTACTATGGGAACTGAGGCTGTGAACCTAACCTGGTCGGGAGCAGGTTTTCTTCAAGAAACCTAGAGTTTCTCTCAGTCTCCCCCCTCTGACACAGTGCTCTTTCATTTCCTCATTCATTCAGTCTGTATCAGGTGCATTTTAGTGCAGTTTATCTGTATGAATAAAAAAACGTATTGGTTTATGGCAGATTATAAAACGTTTTTTTCTCAAACGTTGCATGTCCTTTTGTCGACGATCCCGTTGATGAAAAAGCTGTGTACTTCACAGAGTTTACGTCGGGAGATGATATGAGTCCCGACTAAATGTATTTTCATTTCCAGATAACCGATTTGAGAGGTATTTTCTTCACAGTCGATTAGATATGTAGATACCTTATCCGTTCTCATATCACTAACATCCACCATCGTGGACATGCTTTTACATCCCAGCAGATTCTTTGTGTCGCATTATGTGTACGGCAGTTTTCTTTACAACATTGGTGATGCGGATCATATTAGTAAAGCCACATGTATGCAGAGCCGTCAGAAGAGTGTGCCTCGCTCTGAAACATTTTTTTAAATGTTTTTGTAGTGTTCCCTGGACACAAACCAGTGAGAGCCATTAAAAAGAAATAAATGATTATAAATTATATTCTGTTAATGATCATGGTGCTGCAGCCTCAGAATGTAATTAGTAGTAGCTTGCTTTTTCGCCCACAGGATTGCACCTAAATGAAATTATAGGTGTAATACCATTCCAGTTTTCACCAGTAATATATATATTGGTTACCTGTGATTAAATATGAAATGAATACACTGTCAATGGTTACGCATTGACTCGAGCAGCAATTTCCTCTCACACCAATTCTCTCTCTTTTGCAGCAGCCGCTATGTTGCTTTTTTTTAACGAAATACATGTTCAAACTCTGTGCATGTGCGCCGACCAGTTTGTTTGTGGTTGTTACCATGGTGAATCGTAGTATCATGGCTCCATTCATGCTGCCTTTTTATTGTGGTGGTGCACGCGCTTAACTCTGAGTGAACCTACTCTGAGTTGATTGAACCAACTCAAATCAGCTGTTCTGGAACCGAAAACTCAGAGTTTCCCATCTCAGGGTAAATCAACTCAGAGATCAGGGTTAGACTCGGAGTTTGTTAAACCTCCTTCCTGAAACAGACCCCTGGTCCATTCAGGTTGCAGGTAGGTGTGCTTTCAAATCCTAAGCCTCTAATATTGACAACTCTAAAAAGAAAAACACTTTTATGTGCGTTACTGGCCTCTCTCATCTTTCCACTACCACCCATACCAGCTGACCTTACTTCACACAGATTTTGAATTCTTTCAGGCTGTAAAAATAATACTTGTGTATTCATTTGGGACTGTGCTTCAGTAGCCAATAGCCGGCTGTCGGCTGACGAAATTCTGTATTTTCCTACTCTGAATTATTGAACAAGAAAGCGCTTCACCACGCTCCTTCTTTTTACTCAATTCAAGGATGAATCCAACCAGAGGTTTCAGCCTACAGATACAATTGTTTGTGAAGTTTTTGACTCAAAGGGGATTTATAAAGTTTTCTTGGCAATCAACAAGGCTGACTGCTCACCACTTTCTGAGCCACACACACACACACACACACACACACACACATGCATTGAATGGTTGATGGTAGACTGAGATAGATGTTGATATTTTGTTGTTGATATCTACAACCTGATTATTGGTCATGGTAAATTGTAAAACCAATAAAAATAAGTCAAAATGCTGTTGTACTAGCTTGGCCTAGGATGTTGCTCCATCTGCAGTACCCATTTACATCAAAGTGGTTTGAACCAATTGATTTGACAGATGAACCGACACTTCCATGTGTTTATGTTGCAGCACAGTAAATGCACCAATGCCATGTTTCTGAACTGCTCTTTTACTGTTGAGCTTTGAACTTACCATGACCTAATAATACAGTTATATACCATGTCTGCATTCTCTTTTTTTTTTTTTTTTTTTCCTTTCATCTTTTGCAATATTTTTAACTGATCCACCAACCTGATGGCATCGAAACATGTCTCAAATACACCAGTTTTTATTGAATAAGGTGTTAGCAGCTGGTCAATAACCTCTGTCAGCAGCTTGTCTGTCAGTTTTCTCCAGTCCATGTAACAAATGCAGAAACAGACATTAATCAGGAAGGGCTCATAAACTCCAAATGGATTCTTATCAGGGTTGGATTTTCAGAATGATCAAGGACAAGGAACAAAGGAAAACAAGACTTTGAAGTCTAAAGGACAAAACGGGCGTCTAGAAAGACAAGTCAGAAAGCTCTCTTCAACCCGACACATCCTTTTTAAAACTCTCCACTATTGACTGTGTGAAAATCATGACGGACTACTGTATATGACATCAGCTGACAAATTACATGAGCGAGTCCCCTCGCTGGTAGATGATAGAAATGGACAGAGGAGGTGTGTATCATAATTTGCACACCTCCTCTGACTACTGTATGTGACATCCAGCTGTCAAATTACATGAGCGAGTCCCCTCGCTGGTAGATGGTAAAAATGGACAGAGGAGGTGTGTATCATAATTTGCGAAATGGTAAGAGCCATTTCACATGGACGACATACAGCGCTCCTCATTCTTTACTCCAGAACAGCCTGCTCCCAGCTTTTGACACACACACACACACACACACACACCATCGCTAGCACAAATTTCAATCTCCTGCCTGTTTTGTTGTATGGATAATAAATTTTATTCCAGTGTTGTCCAAGGATTCATGCTTTCTAGGACGAAGAACTAACATTAAACTTCCGTTCATTTAGTGCATTAATGTAGACTTTGAGAATTTTATGCAATTGCTGTTACAATTGACATTTTTTATCTCATCCATATATGTTCTTATATGATCGTATTTCTTTTTTAATAATGATTCTCAATAACTTGATCATTTTTTTTGTGGTTCTTTTGCATCCCCTTCAGGTGTACCAGGGCCTCGACATCATCACCAATAAGGTGACAGCTGAGGAGCGCGCCCAGTGCAGACATCACATGATCAGCTTTGTGGACCCGTTGGTTAGCAGCTACACAGTAGTGGACTTCAGGAACAAAGCTCTGGCTCTAATATCCTTTCCTAGAAACGTGTGAAAGCAGAGGAACAATGTTTTCCGTAACACATCTCCACACGCTGCCATCACCCAGTCACATCTTCCCTCCCAGATTATTAAGTGGTAACTGTAGGGAAAGAATTCTAATTGGTTGTGTGTGTGTGTGTGTGTGTGTGTGTGTGTGTGTAAGAAGATGTCATGTCCTTGTTTTGTCAGCATGTCTTGCTGCAGATGTTGCACTGAAATTGAGAAGAAAGAGATGACTAGAGACGATATTTATAGAGGAGTCCATGCACACACACACACGCTCTGGCCAGTCACACCCTCCCGCAGACACTGGCCGTCACACAGATGTGGAGAGAGGAGGCGATAACTAGAGGCTGTATTAATAGATCAGGAAGACACAGACACACACACTCTCCTCTCTCGCACACACACACACACTCACCAGTGCGGTGAGGGGCTGCGGTAGCTCCAAGAATAGGCTCAGTGCAGCGCGAGCCCGCTGGTGGGAAGAGGGAGAAATGGAAAGAGATGAATACAGATTAGTAGGGGTAGAAGCAACGTAGAGAATTTTAAACTGTAGTGCAGGAAAGAGAGACGATGGATGGAAAAAGAGGAAATCGGGGTGGGGGGAGGGGGGGGGGGGTGCCTGTGATAGTTGTTCAGGGCTGAAAAGCTCGAGAAGTTGAAAGACATAGGACCTAATGACACATCATCAGCTATCAATCCTTCACTCAACATGCCATTCACATAAACTCCCTCCTCGCCGCTGCAATCACTCTCTCTCTCTCTCTCTCTCTCTCTCTCTCTCTCTCTCTCTCTCTCCTGCTCCTTGCCTCTGCAAACACAGTGATGCAGCCCTCGTGTGTGTGTGTGTGTGTGTGTGTGTGTGTGTGTGTGTGTGTGTGAGTGAGAGATAGAGAGGAGGGAAGTGGCGGTGGCTGATGAGCCTATATCTTGTTTGACTGGTTATTTGATTATCCCTGAGTAGAGAAGGTGGGCGAGGGAGGAGGAGAGAGAAGGAATGGTGCAAGATTTGAGCTGATACGACAGAAAAGCAAAGAGTAAGGGAAATTAGGTGTGGCTCTGTCTGTGTGAGCAGGAAGGTCGTTTTAAATTCCAATCCAATATTGATATTTTTGTGTTGAGTTAGGATGTGAACCCAACTGAGTGGCTGATATTGACTTTGTGATAAAAGCACAGTATTGACTCTTGTGCCACAGCTAATGATTATTTTCATTATTAATTATCAATGAATCAATTCCTAATGTGATCTATAACATTCTGGAAGTTGTCAAAATGGGTACTAAGATTTCCCAGTTGCCCAAGTTGACATCTTCAAAATGCGTGTTTTGTCCGACCAACAATTACTATCATAGAACAATGATTCCCAACCTGGGGTTCAGGATCCCTCTAGTGCAGGGGTGGCCAACCAGTTAGGTATAAAGAGCCACAAAAAAAAACTCACCATAGCAAAAAGCCACACAACACATGCACGTCCACACTACAACAGCAACAGTGTCTTCCAGATCTAATGACAGTCATAATACATAGCAGTTTTCATAGTTTTTTTTCTCACTTAGATTGACTCAGTGGGAAACCTGACAGTCTTTGTTATCCACAATCCTTTTCAGGTCTTGCTTGAACTCGGTTGTGGCCACTCGAAGCAACTCTCTCACTCATTTGTCACTAAAGGGGCTTTCAAACAATCGGATTCAGCAGTGAAAGGGTTAACGAGGAAGGTGATCTGTGGCCGCTGTTTTTCCTCAGGTTGCAGAATCTGTCCTCAAAACTCTGCTGCATTATTTTCCATTTTAAAATAATTGGCAGTATTGGCAGATGCATTCAAATGTGTTTTTTTTTTTTACTTATCTGAAATACTGTATGTTTCAGAAAAGTTAAAAACAACAATCAACCAATGACACAGCCCCCAGCCACACAGTAAGAGCCTCACAGGAGCAGGCAAAGAAACGCATACGGCTCAAGAGCCACAGGTTCGCCACCCCTGCTCTAGTGGGTCATAGATATATCAGAGAGGTCATGAGATGAGGGGTAGGAAAGAACAAAAAGCAAACACAAATTTAAATTAAATATTTTTGTAAAATAAAGGATAGTTTAACCTCGTCAGGTCTGGAACATTTACCACACCAAATGACACCTCATACACACCTTATATTAAAATGACTACTACACTGCCCTACAAAGGCAAAAGACCTTAATTCGCCAGAGTGTGGAACTGAGAAAAATGACTTTAAAGTTATCTTAATGTCCTGACAATTGAGTTATAGGTATAATATTGTAATTTTCACATTTTGTAGTGTATACCTGTATTAATCTATCTACGAAAAAAAATTTGAACTCAAATTTGACCTTTGACCCTTTTTCGTAAGTTACGGTATTCTGCCTTAGCATTGCCCACAAAATGACAATAGGTCATACCAAGGCAAAAGACCTTAACTTCTATTTTATAGCACAATGTTATGATAACAATGATAACTTTTACTTAAAATGTAAGCAATATTAATCCTATTGGGCTCACTATGATGAAAATGGCTTCACATTTATCAACATCATATAAAAATGATTAGAGGTCGACCGATTAATCGGCCGGCCGATTTTTGGCAATTTTTTACATAATCGGCATCGGCCAGTATCAAGCCGATTAATAAGCAGGCGCATCTGCGGGCAGCCTAGTGTTAAAAACATGAATAGGCGATGTCGGTACACGATCCGTTCTGCCTGCACGATCCGTTCTGCACATGCGCAAAATGTTCGCGCATGCGCGGTTGTACGAGGATTTACGACACTGCACGATCTGTTCCACGCTTCCGGTCAACAGCCAAGCTAACGTTAGTTTAGCTAACAGCTAATTCGGCTAACTGCTAGCTGAGACAGCATGTAATAACTTTAAAAGACCCTCAAAATAAAACTTGAAAATAAACGTTGACATATATAACAAACACCTAACATATATAACAGCTGTTACGTCAGTTCTACTTTACTTGTGCTCATTTAAAATACAATCACTCAATACTTGTCTTTATTGTTATTACTGTGAAGTCTTAATTTAGCTGTAGCCTGCTTTTCCCATTACGTTTGAGTTAACGTTATTTTAGACTGAATCTAGCTGTCAGCTAGCGGTTAGCCGAATTAGCTGTTAGCTAAACTAACGTTAGCTTCCCGGTGGAGGCTAGCCATAGGCTAGCGTGGAACAGATCGTGCAGGTCGTATGGATACGTAAAACAGTATTATCTTGCGCATGTGCAGAACGGATCGTGCAGGCAGAACGGATCGTGTACCGACAGGCGACATTTTTTACAGCGCGCCCAGACCAGCTGCCTCCAGCCCCTCCCCTCGTGAATTCTTGCGCAGTGTGTCTCGCGCAGCCACTTCAGGTTCAGACGCTACCGTTAGCAGTAGCATGTTGCTGGTGTTCTTGCCTTGGGATTAACTGTACTAATAAAACCGTACAAAACACCGCGGCTACACCGCTGTGAAAGCTCCCCGAATATCATTTATCAGAGTCTGGTTGTTACCCCTTTCCGTGGCAGTCTCATCCACTCCTATAATGGAGTTAACTGGAGCTAACCGCTAACGGAGCTAATCGTTGCTAACAGAGCCTTCAGTTCTCCGTTCCTGTAGGCTATCCATTAACTGTATCTATGGACTCGAGCACGAATAAAACCCTTAATTTTATTAAATTGGCTGGATGAGTTTTAAATTACAACTAAGAGTTGTTTGAATGACAGAAATCTGCTCAGATAAGATCCTAATGAGGTCAACAGGACATGTAGGCTAACAGTAGGGTCCCCAAAACACAGTTAAAACACTTACAAATGAACAACGATCTAACAAACAAGGTGAACAAGAATTGACTTTAGATAGCCATAGCCTTATGTGATTCAACAGGAGTTAGGAGGAAATAGTGTTGAGATTAATAATATGTCACTTTGTGTGAAGCAGATTTGTATTCTCAGAAGTTTAATAAATGCTGATAAGTGCACTAAACTTTATTTTTTCATTGAAAGGTTTATTTGACAATTTTATTTTCTTCTTACCTGTTTTGTTTATTTTATATATTTTTCATACATTATTTATACAATATAGGCTACAGTATGTTTTTACATTATACATTTTTAAATGAAGTATAGGCTACAAGTGTAGATTGGTGAAGTGTTTAATAAATGTTTTTGTTGAGAAATTCTGTGTATATTAGTGTTACATTTTATCTTTCAAATAGAGGTTTAAAAACAAGCACATATCGGCCAAATATTGGCCAAAATAAATCAGCAGCATTAATCGGCAATCGGCTGACTCAGATTTCTAAAGATCGGCATCGGCCAGAGAAAACCCATATTGGTCGACCTCTAAAAATGATATATCAATAAGTTTTTTTCTGTATTTCATACTCATACTACCACACAGGCAGTCGCATGATTGATTCACACACACTGACAGACGTCAGAATTAAGCATGAGAGTGTTTTGATGTTTTAATGCATATAAAGCATGTTCTTCTGTTTGGATATGAGGCACTAATTTAGACTCATTGCAAGAATGAAGACGTGAACATAAAGATGCCGTTCACCTGCAGATCATTCACGTGCATATTAAGTAGCCATGTTGGTTTGTTTTGTTCTTATAATACATTCATAGATGCTCTGCAGAGAGGATGGTTAGTTTAGCCAGCAGTTAACTTCACAAGAATTTGTCCACATTTCAAGATTTGTGGCAAACTAAGATAAACAGTTAGACTACAAAACGACAGCTTTTGTTTTAGCTTGTTTGTCAAAATTCGCTATTTAGAGTAGAGAAGAGCTGTGTTTGTGTAAACAGCGCGGTGGAAGAGAGTGGACTGCGCCCAGACAGAGATTGAACTATATCGCTTCCTACATGTGTATGCCTGTAGACAGATGAGTGGGTATTAATGCGTATTTACTTTTAGGTTTTATTGTAGCCTACTTACAGTAACGAGTGTAGCGGTATTTTTCCCAGTCAGGTACATGTGCTGCGCGTCAGGGTCGTCCTCTGCTGTGTGTGTGTGTGTGTGTGTGTGCGTGTGCGTGTGCGTGCAGCGCGGGCAGCGCATTTACAGAGTACCTTAACTCAATTTGAGCATTCTGAAGCACCATGAAACAAAAACAAAGAACCGTAACTGATGTTACGGTATTCTGCCTTGTTTTCTCTACGGCTTTTGAAGTTACGGCAAAGATAACACACAATTTTCTCCCCAAAACAATAAAATTGACTCAAGATATTTGTCCACATGATAAAGCAGATCTTTAATATTCCAAAAATGACAATAACTCATTTTCGACCAAAACTGAGTTACGGTCTTTGCACGGCAGTACAAGAGTCAGCCACACTGCTCTCAGTTACCGTATATGCTGACAAGAAGAAAGAAATCCACAGAGTAAATACATTGATCTTAATACTGCTGTTGCAGTCCTCTTTATAATGTTACAGTCTATTATTGACCTCAAGTGTTATTGTTTTTGTTTATCAAGTATTCAATCCAAATTTTATTTGTCACATACACAATCATACACAGTACATTGTGCAGCGAAATTCATCGTGTACCTGTTCCGGCTCAATAAAAACAATAACAATAAAATCCATAAAAATAGTAATATACAACACAATAGATGTTCAGTATCCTGCTGAGGCTTTTCTTTTATGGGCCACATACTGTTTGATGCCTGGAATCATTAAAAGGAGCAATTCCAGCATGTTAAGGTTCTTGGTTTAATGTTTAGCAGCACTTCTGTCATGATATATGATTCAATTTTCCCTTTTCTAAACATTTTCACGTTAAATATTCTGAAACAAACCTACTCCCACATAAAATGAGACTGCCAACCCAATGCCACATTAATGTATAGGCTTTGTTCCCATTTATTTTCTATGGAACTATAGTTTGTAGAACTTGAATTCTTGTTCTGTGTGTCTGTTCACTTGAATGTTTACTATTATTTGAACACTTTATTTTAAGTAGGAACACTCTGAAAATCAGGACTCAATTTTATGCCTAATCTGTATTCTCACTGTATTCTTGAATGTGCGTATAATATAAATCTGCCATTTAACACATTCCTTTGAAAATTACAGTAGACATTGAAGGCCCAAGGACTTGTTTTGCAATTTACCAAAATGTGACTTACATCCTCTTAAAGTGACAGATTGAATTACAACCGGCTGGACTTGCTTTTATGCCATTACGATGTGAATGCCATGAGCTCAACAGATCATTTCAAAATGGGTTTAGTTGTAGTGCATTCATAAAAAACTGTCAAAATTAGAAACAGGTGAAACCACCCTGGAATTCATGTACATAAAATGTGCACAGATCGGTTTCCTCCTTAACACCCTCCAACATAGGTGACATGCACAGCAGAAACAGACTGCCGGTCGTTGTAGGAGGAACAAACTATTACATTGAGTCTCTGCTGTGGAGAGTCCTGCTGGATACAGGAGTGAGTGCAATTCAAGTACACCTCCTTTCATCCTCTATGCCGCTTTGACACTGTTTATCTCATGATGTATTAAATTCTTCTTTCTCTTCAATTACTTGTTTATGCGTAAAAACAAGCACTGCATTAGGCTACAATGTATGCTGCCTTCAGGGTTTAATAATGTAGTATCAAAAGTAGGAGTATATTAGGGGCATTTGAAGGCAGCTTGGGCCAACTCTAAATCGCTGATTGAAATGTGTCTTACAGCAGGAGAACGAGGAGCCAGGGGACGGAGGAGATGGAGCTCCAAACAGGAAGCTGGAGCTGGAGAAACTGGGAGGAGCTGAGTTACATAAACGACTGGCAGAGGTGGACCCCAAAATGGCTGCCATGTTGCACCCCAATGATAAACGCAAGATAGCCAGGTGATACTGCGGGTATTTTCTTCAAAACTAACTTTTATATATATATATATATATATATATATATATATATATATATATATTTATATATATATATATATATATATATATATATATATATATATATATATATATATATATATATATAAAACTCTTGAGTTTCTTTTATAGTACAAAATATTTGTGTTTCTCCCAATATCCAAACACACCCAAAATGAAGTTATTAAGTTATATTATGTAACAGTGAGAGCCCCCACCAACTGTATTCTTGCCCGCTAGTGTAAATGCCCAAAAACAAAATACTGAAAATCATCTAAATTAAAACATGAGTATTATTTATAGTGTTAAATATGAAAATATTTTCACTTTGTTCAAGTTACATTGCATTGGAACCATAATTCTCTGTTATTTACATATTTTAACACTGCTACATGTTTTAATGCTAGTGCCTCGACTCAACATCATTTATATAAGGATAGAATCGGGAAAATGCTTCTTCCATCTTTGGGATAATATGGCGTGTAGTGTTTGTGGGTGGGTCTCCTGGGCTCGATGGTGTTTTTTGCCCCCAACGGCTCCTTCCAGGCAGCGCTGCGATCGTTGCCTTTAAGGCACCTAACCCTAACCATAACCAGTGCCTAATCCTAGTGCCTTCCAGGCAGCGCTGCCTGGAAGTAGCATTTGGGGGCAAAAAAAAAAACGATAAACGTCTCCTGGACAGTTGTTTGTGTCTATGCGAGTGGCTCACAATATTGTTGAGTTTTCTCATGTTGTGTACAAAGTCCTGAAGGGCCCAGGCTGACAGTCACAGTTTCTGGCCTCCACCCAGTCCACACTGACAGGATGAGTGCCTGTGTGTGTACACACAGCTTGATGAGTAGCAGTCAGCGCACTCTGGTCTTTTGTGCGAGCAAGTTAGGTTAGCCTGTTCTTCTGGATGACAGGAGATGACAAGAATCATCTTTTCTTCATAACCTCAGAGTGCAGCGAGGCACGGCCAAAGGGTCTGGTTTGGATTTGAATTGATCTGAAAAGTTAGTTTAGCCCTGGCTGAATGTTAACTGTGTGCTGGTGGACTCATACAAGAGTATCTTGTTTCATCAAAATGTATTGTTTTATTTCTTTTTCTTACCTGTTACCGTGTTACCACACTCAAACTAGACTCTAAATTTGTGCCTAAGAAGAGGCACTGGATTTAATGGATGAGTGGATGTTAACTCTAAATCTAATCTACCCACTGAGGCCTGACATACAGGGACTGGAATGTAAAATCATAGTATACTGAAGATCATAGACATTTGAATCAAACAAAATAGAAAAATAAGAAAATAGTTTACACAGTGGAAATTTTGACTTATTGTTTTATTCAACCATAACATCTCTGCTTGTATGTTTGTTATCTACAGAAGTCTTCAAATCCATGAGGAGACAGGCGTCTCCCATAGCCGCTGGCTGGAGGAGCAAAGGGAGCAGGAGGGAGGCGATGGGCTGGGGGGGCCGCTGAGATACCCAGACCCCTGCATCTTCTGGCTGCATGCTGAAATGGACGGTGAGGAGGGGGGAAGGATTTCCTTTTTACTGCTATTTATCAAAATAGCATAAATGACAATGTTGCTATGGGAGCTTCAGCGCAGCATTAACTAATTGTTTACGTTTGTTATATTTCTCCCGCTATGTTCCCCTCCAGCTCTAGACAAGCGGTTGGATGCTCGTGTAGATGATATGTTGTCTGCCGGACTCATAGAGGAGCTTAGAGACTTCCATGTTCGCTACAATCAGCAGAAAGTCCAGGATGACAGGTAGCAAATCAGCTGCAAAACACTTCCACCCTCCTAAAGGGACAAAATCAACCTGATCCTGAATTACAATCTTTTAGTGCTGTCAAATGTTTGCTTAAGGCAAAAACATTGGGATTCAAGGATATAGTTTGCCAGTTGTTCTATTTTTGTAATAAGGGGAATCTTGTGAAAGTAAATCAGGGTTCATACGTTTTGAAAAAACCTGGAAAAGTTATGGAATTTGAAAAATGCAAATTCCAGGCCTGGAAAGGTTTTGGAAACATAAAAAGACCCAGAAAGTTTTGGAAAAGTCATGGAATTGTTTTTAAACTTGCAAACAGAATTTGATGTGTAAAATCAGCGCAGTTCTCCTTTAACACCCATTGGGGAATGTTGCGTTATCCTCCCTTCACAAAGCCAAAACATGTTGCTACATATGGCTTGTGTTTCTAGCAAGTCATCTAGCAAATCTTTTACCTTTTTTTTATTGCAAAATCTACCTAAAAGATGCAAAGTGGGATTTGAAATCGGTTATGTGGGCCAAAAACGTACCTCATACTTTGCTTTGGTGCTGTTGTCATTGCTATTGAGCATTATGAGGTGGCCTGAGGATTCAGTGTCTCTGCAACATGTTCAAGATCACATTCTCATCTTCATATCTAAATGAATGCTCCAGACATTCAGAATGGATCCAGACTTAACTCTTCTCTTCCATGCAACTAGAGCAATAGGAGTGATGTGAACTTGGTCAAGCAGCAATCCAGTTATTTATTTCTCCTTCCCAGTCTGACAGGTCACTCTGTTCTGTATGCTATCGTTTCCCAAAGGCCTGCAAACTAGTTTAGATTCAGCCTACTCTGTTGCGAGTTAAGTTCAGATGGGACTGATATTTCTTGTGGTTATTAATAATTGCAGAGATAAGCCCCCTTCATAGGACATTAGCACTAACAGGGGAGTCTGGTGATTGGTGCTTATTACCTCAGGGCCTCACACTAAACGGACATTCTAGTGGCCCTGGAACAAATGACTCGCAGTGCTATGTAGTCGGTTACATATGCTTTTTTAAGATAACGTTAACGTGATCCAGTTTGATATTTTGTCTTTAACACAATTACCAAGTTGTCCCTGACATTTCCTTAACAGTAATCTCATGACCAGTTGCACGCTGGACCTACGTCATCAGTGGTACGGATCCACTGTTTCCTACAGTACACTGTGGGTGGTGTGGTGTGGCAGTGTCTCTGGGTTACCATGGTGCATGGATTTAGCATTTGCTTCGTAATAATTACAGCCACAGGACCAATTTTACAAAAAATCCTATTTAAATAAGAATTTTCTGTGTCCTGTATGTGACATGAAGCATTTATAAGCATGCGTGTGGGCCTCACTGATGGCTGAAACAGACAGGCTGTGGGTCTCTCTTGGCAGCAGATATTGATATTGTATGTGTGTGTGATGGGGTGTGGCTGTGGGGAGTTGATGCATTGGTGGAACGGTGCCCATGAAGCTGCCAATTCCCTTCTTTCGTCCCTCCTTTCTTTCATCACCCCATCACCCCATCCCACCTCATGCACCAGCAGCCGCTCCCCCCCTCCCCCCACTCTCTCTCTCTCTCTCTCTCTCTCTCTCTCTCTCTCTCTCTCTCTCTCTCTCTGTCTCTCTCCATCTCTGCCACTATTGCCCTCTCAGCAATCTGATCTGATTCTCTCTCCTTTACCCTCATGTCTCCATCCCCGGCTGGCTACTGTGGCCAGACATCAAGGACAAATCTCTCCCTCCCTTCCTCTGTCTTTCTTTTTCTCCCTCCATTGACTCTATATTTCCTGTGCTCTGTTGCTATTCTCAAATTTCTGTCTCTGCCCGTCTAGCCAGATTTATTTTTGTTATTTCCTCTCTTGTTTCTCCTACAAGTGTAAGTGAAGGACTAAGAATAGTAATTATTTTTATTATAATGGTTGTTGTTTCTACAGTGTGTTTAAAAAGCACATTAAAGCTCTCAACAAAGTGACAAAATTGATAGCAAAACTGGTGAACCAGATGAGGATGAAAAACTCACAACTAATAATGATCAGAAACTGTGCAGATCATTGTACAATCATTGTGTGATATTATCTGAAGAAATGCAATGAAATTACAATTTTAAGCTGTGCTATTTTCTTTTAATCAGGCCTACGGGAATATGGCAGAAAGTTCTCTAAAATTACAATTTAATTGTACTTTGAGTATTTATCAGTCATGTAAACAGGGACATGAACAGATAATGCGCTCTGAACATAAACAAACAGCATCCATTGTATTTTAATGATTTGTGATTGCCATCCATAAATCAGTTTGGAAAAAAAAAGGTCAGATTCAGACTTTTTCTTCAGTATCTATCTATACATTGCGAACAGGATCTGCTGGTATCCTATAGTATAGCTGTTGTAAGTTCAATATTCAAACATTTGGTGTGGTTTATCATTATTTACTAGGATTTGTTGGGCAGTACAGGGTATTGATGATATATAATCATGATATGATATTGAAGTCTGGTTCTCGTGTTCTATGGATAACTGAAGAAATGAAGAGAAAGAGAGATTTTAGATTTTCATAAAAAAAAAAAACAATCAACACTCCAAACCAATTTTTCATCCATCTGGGCCTTCTGTCATTATAAACACGACCTCCAGTTTCTACAGAGAAACTACTGAAGACACTGTTGTAATTCCATTAAATAGGTGATTTTTCATTCATCAAGTCAACTGTTATGCTAGAATTTTCTTGTAGCAGTAAAAAAAAAAAAAAAAGGCCACCACGGCTGACCCCTACTGTTTTTGCAATCACTCCAAATTCAGAAAAGGTTCCGGTCATTGAACTTAACACGTATACCAATTCTAGAGCTATTACTAAAATCTGAAAAGGGACAGTCTGGGCCAGAACATGCAGCGATGCTCAAATTGGGGTGATATGGTCTGACATTGATGGAAATATTCTGTCTTCTCTGACGAGGTAACCAGTGGGCTTCTGCCCTAACCTGATGTCATCTAGGGTCCCTCTGCCACTGCCATTCAGGGTTTTTTTTTGTTTTTTTTTTAATGTCATTCTGTCACTTTGTCCCCTGGAGGGCTTCACATCTGCTCAGACTGATTCTTTGTTCAGGGAGGGAAGGACAGATAGAGGAGGAGGAGGAGAAATGAGTCACCACAGGGTGTCTAGAAATGTCACGTTGGAGACGGAAACTTAAAAAAATAAAATGTACGGATAAAGTTTCCTTTCCTTTTACTCTCCTCTCCTCTTCTCTGATTTTCTCTCTCTCCTCTCCTCTTCTTTTCTCTCCTCTTTTTTCACTCCTCTCCTCTCCTCTCGTGGTTAATTTTTAATTAAGAAAGTACCTTTTTGTCTATTTGACAAGTTTTGTTGTGTTTTATTTTTATTTCATTTAGGTTTTATTTTTCTAGACTTGTTTTTGATTTTCGTGATTGTGTTTCTTCTTTGAAAATGGTTCACTAAAGGGACTTTGAAAAGCAAACCTCTCCTCTCTCCAGTCAGAACTATCAACAGGGGATTTTCCAGTCGATCGGTTTTAAGGAGTTTCACGACTACCTGACGGCTCCTGGAAGCAGCACTCAGCAGGAGAAGGACACACTACGAGACAAAGGTCAGAGAAATACCTGATCAAAGTTACAGAGATGGATTTAGATTCACCGACAGTTGGTGGACCGGTTGACGGATCGACCAGAATAATCTATTTAAAGATTTTTTTCTCCTGTCTCTCCTTCATCTTTGACAGCCTCCTTCTTTTTTTTTTTTTTTAACTCTTTCTAGGTATAGAAGCTTTGAAGATTGCTACGAGGCGTTACGCCCGCAAACAGAATAAATGGGTCCGTAACCGCTTCCTTAAACGTGAGTGGCCTTTACCTACCTCATGCAGTATGGGTTTGATGTGTGTGTGTTTGTCCTCCACAGTCCACTTCCTTAGCAATCAGCACTCTCTTTAACAAGATGAGATGCATGCACTACATTAGATGCACAATAGGCAAGGCAAGGCAAGGCAATTTTATTATTATTATTATTATTGTATAGCACATTTCAGCAGCGGTGCAATTCAATGTGCTTTACATAAAACATTAAAACACAGTTAGAAGTTAATACAAAATTAAAAATAGTTAATACAAAATTAAAAGCAATTCATACATAATTAAAAACTGATTAAATACAGGAATAAAATAATAAAATTACAGTGCAGTGCAAAGAATGAAACAAAGGCAGTATCGAAAAGAAAGGTGTTCAGCCTTGATTTAAAAGAGCTGAGCGTAGGTGCCGATCTACAGTTTACCGGAAGTTTGTTCCAAAGTTTGTTCCAGATACAATAAGCCTCTCAGACACCGTATTGTGTTCCAGCGTACAGAGTGTAGCGCGCGTGTGTTTGTATTCATGGGTCTGTGTGCACAGCAGGATTGGGGCAAAGTCACTTTCAAAACAATCATTACATGAAGCTGTGTTTTTTTTTTGTTGTTGTATAATTTGCCAACAAATGAGAACACCAGCTCAGTTTTGTAGGCAATATTCAAATGAGTTTATTTTTAGTCACTCATCACACCTTTTGTGTTGAGCTGTTTAAAGGTCGATTTAAATTGAAAACCTTTTAGTTGAAACTGCATTTTTTTCTTCTTCATCACTTTCCTAAGGATTCACTTTTTACAAAACATTTATGGCCTTCTTTATATTTTCACATCAGTAAAGGAATAGTTTAACATTTAGGAAATAAGCTTTATTGCTGAGAGTTAGATCCGAATATAGATACTACTCTTATGTCTTTATACTTAATATGAAACTACAGCCGGGAGACAGTTAGCTTAGTGTAGCATAAAGACTGGAAGCAGGAGAAAACAGCTGGTCTGGTTCTGTCCAAAGGTAACAGAATCTGCCTAACCGCACCCCTGAAGCTCACTAATTAACACCTTATATCGTGTTTGTTGAATCCGTATAATAACTTAAATAACTTAACTTATAAAAACTTAAATGATGTTGTTGTCTTTTACAAGGGTTTGTGTGCCCACAGTCAGTCTAATTGTTTCCCGTGTGTAAGCTAACTGACTATACCTTCAAATTTAGCTTACATGTATTAGTGCTATAGACCTTATAATCTAACTCTCAGCAAGAAACCAAAGAAGAATTACTCCTTTTTAATGGTTTCTTATTTTTCTAACAAAAACTTCAATACTCAAAATGGCATGTTGATTTGAAAACCGTAGAAATAAAAGAGCATTTGGTTGCACTGTATATTTAAATTGTGAAACCAGATTACTTTATTTACTGGCACAACATTGGATTTGATATTATGCAGCGTGTGTGAGCTGCTGTGACGTAATAGAGGTGATGATGTTTCAAGATCCATCCCCAGTATACACCTGCAGCTAAGACCCTTGGATGCTTTTTTTCCCCAGCACCAAGTCCCATGTGGCACCAAATGCATAGCAATGAACTATAGTGGTTGCTTCTGGCACTGCAGAACGGATAAATGTACCCAACACAGCCTAGATCAACCAGTGTTTGGCAGGTGGTGATTTCCCACCCAGGTCGCAACCCCTGGAAGTCAGACGTGTTTCAAAATGTATATAAAGGCTGTGTGTGTTTCTGTGAAAACTTGACCTCTGTGTCCCACCAGTAGTATGCCCTGTAGTAACCCGGCCTCCTAATCCTGTTAGGCCCAAGTGGCTTAGGCCACGCCAGGCCCTAAACCTCAATACCCCTCTTTCTGACTGCCCGCTGCACGCACCATATGGTCTTCATCACATGTGTCCCTGCGCTTTTACATATGCAATAATCTGTCTGAAATTGTCTGTGCTTTTGCACATGCATGTGTTTCTGTCTGCGTGTGTTGTAACCACCCTTAAAGACCCTGCTTAGACTTAATTCCGAACAATTTGCAAGACAGGTCTCTGCAAAATCGGGCCGTACAGTACAAGTGGTAGCAGATGAGAGCAACTGTCTTTGCTGTCTGAAACTCTCTATCCCATGATGTCTCTCAGGAATTACTTAGTAGTAAAGCACTGGTCACATGCTGGCACGTCTCCAAAATCATCCAACGTACTATGAAAATGTCCATATGGCAGTATTGTTGTGTTTACGGAATATTCAAGAGTCCATTTTTTTAATGACCGTTATTATGAAATCACATTTTATTTACTGCCTCTGTTGTAGAGATTTGGGTTATGTGTACTCTGGCAAGAACAACATTCAGTGATGACAAGGAGAAAGAACAGCTTTCCAAACAGAGTACCATGAAAGTGTCCAAGTCAGTGTTGTGTTTGCAGAATCTGCAAAGGTCTTAGTGTTAGGGGGAAATTTTGTTGTCAACCTGGGTTTTAGTGGGCGTTCAGGCAGAGATCAGTCCTGCATTAAGAAAATGCGAAATTGAGGGCATGTTGCTTCAGGTACCAGTCAGATGATGAAACACGATCCAGAAAGTTCCGTCTGACTAATAGAGCCATGAGTTTAAAGGCATTTCGGCTGCCGAACACAATGGTTTATGGATAATATAATGAATGGTTTTACAGCTTTCTTTTACTGCAAAATTCACATATATACATATAATGATATCACAGTGACAATCATTTTATCTTTTGTCGTGACACTCTGGTTGATCTGAGCAATGAGCATGAGCTCTTTACAGCTTTCAAAAAAGCATTGAACTGAAACCATCTCAAACAGTCGTCTTGAGACCGACTGTAAGTAAACTCGGAAAGTAGTTCCCTGGAAATCCATGTAGCTACCATAGTGAACTGCATAGTAGGGACTACATCTTTAGTATGATTTCTGTTAAATTGGAGTATTTTGTAAGGCAGTAGGAGGCTGGGCTCCTTTGACCCAACAAACATTATTCTTGCTGGAATCCATGTTACCCAAATTTCTATATCTGAGTGTGTGAGTAAAATGTAATGTTAAATACTGCAATTTTCCTGTAATCATAGTCCCCCCGGATCATAGTCCCACATGTTAATACTTCAGACAGCCTTGTACTTGTGCCCTCCTCTGGATGGGATTACCCTAACCCAGGGTTTTGCTCTATAACCCCGCTCATCCGGCCTTTCTGTCTGCATCGTCCACGTTCACCTTGCTCCCTTGCTGTGACTGCTGACCTCTTTTCTGTTCCGTCTGAGCCACACACACACACACACACACACACACACACACACACACACACAGATGCCGGCAAGCCTCAGCTGAGCAGGCTAATCTCTTGAAGCATTACAGACTCGCCAGGAATTCATCCCGACCACACAAACTCTGGCAACAGGGTCACTGGAGGCTAGGCAGACCAACCCCATGCATGGGTCAATGGGAAAGACAAATTGGAGATGACGGAGGGCCTTAGTCAGGCAAACACAATGAAGTCGGTTAGAGAAGCTAGAAAATGACCTAAACCGCCTATGTAAATATACAGAACGCAGTAGCGCGTGCCTCGAAGGTACAAGTTTAACCTAGTTTGACAGTTCACAGATTTCGGCAGCGACTGTCAGTGAGGGAGCGGGTGGGCATTCAGTGTCTTAAATACTTTTCTTCTTTTACTGGGTACGTGGTTCTTGGTGGACTCAACTTTGGTTGCTGTGGGGATTGAAGCACCAGGTCAGCCAGCTCAAATTAAATCAAGCTTAATTGGTCTTGCCTTTAAGTGCGTCTGTATGTGAGTGTAAGCTTATATTGTTTGTGTGTGTGTGTGTGTGTGTGTGTGTGTGTGTGTGTGTGTAGATATGGGAGAATGGTTAATTCGTAGATTTAATTACCCATACAGAAAAAGGTAATTTGAGGTTATATTAATGTTAATAAGTGCCACATTTAATGCGGAGGTTGCCAGCCCCCTCAGAGGTTTTTTTGTTTTTTAATTCCCCCAAAGACATGCACACCAGCACACACACACTGCCTGTAGCCAGGATACGCAGTTTTGCTTGACTGAGGCCCTGTGAGTGTTAAGTAACAGTGATGTCAGTATCTTTTAGTCCCAACTGAATGAGTGAAGTGAGTGAGTGAGTGAGTGAAAGGATAGAAGGAGGGACACAGAGAGAGACAGGAACAACACATGGGTAGCTGGGTGGATGGAGAGGAAAGGTAATCTGATCTAGCTGGCCCAACAGGTGTGGGGCGAGTTTACACCCGTGTTTTCTAGCAAGTGCGAAGCTTTCATGTACATATACACACAAATGCAACCTCCTCCAGTGGGGATAAAGTCAAGTCAGGGTTGTGGTCGCCATAACGACCTTTCTGTCAACTCCACTAGGTGGAACGAGACAAGAGAGGGCTGGAGAAGATGAGAATGACACAGAGGGTTAAAAGGAGATGCAGTATATTAAGTACCTTTCCATCCATCCACATCCTGCGTATCCACAGGGGGACAGAGTTTTTAGGTTATAGGGCTGGCCCCAGGCCCTGCCAAAAATAGTAGGTGTGTCTGAGGAGCAACATACTTGGTTAGTGTCCAGACAGAGGCTCTCGCTGCATGTTACCACCCGCTCTATCACTAAAGCGTCTAATTAAAACACCACAGGGTACATGTGAATCAGAAGAGACAAAGTCATTCATTAACAAAACACAATTACCATCTTAGTTGAAAAGCAGCAATGGCATGCCATGATGTACTGTATCAGAGTTAGTGTTGCTCAATAAATTGTTATCTCACATTCTCTTGTATATATTTATACAAAGGGCGTTGAGGTAGTTGGAAAAACACACAATTCACATTTTAATGAAAACAAAATTGTCAGACGTTTGCTGAACACTTACACCTGTATTGATTTGTTTGGCCACTTGGGGGCAGCAGAAAAAGCTATAAACACAACATTGACATAATATCACCTTTTAGAGTAATATGGCAAAAGTTGCTTATGTACACATCTAGCAGAAACGGAGCAACATTTGGAGACATGGTAGTGTCCACCTGATGAATATAAGTCGGGTAATTAGCTCTGTTTTTTGGTCTCTACCAACTCCTGAGGAAAAAATCTGGCTGCTAATGCTACTAGCTAGTTGCTAGCTTTGTCTGTCTACCTTTCAGTGCTGGGATGGTAGTGTATCAAGGTTTTTGTGCCTTTAGTCTAAAAGCATCTGCCTGCTGCGTCAGAAGACGACGCTATAAGAGCGGTGAGAGGGAACCAAACAGTAAAGCTGCCAAACATTGAGCTAAAAGACGCTAGAATGCTCTGTATCTTCGGCCCTATCTTGCACCCGGCGCAGCGCAAAGCCCGACGCAAGTGTCTTGGCTAGTTTAAGCCTGACGCAGTTGTCAGTTTCCCGTCCAGTGCCCACGTCGTTTAAATAGCAAATGCACCTGTGCCCATCTGTGCGTCCATCAGCGTGCTTACAGGGAGGTGTGTTCAGGTGCATTCTTGGCGTGTTGCTATCTTGAGCCAGCGGAAAGTGATCGTGCCATTGACCAACAAAAACTTGGTCTAAAGTCAATAACGCAGCATTTCATTGTTATTTTAATGCCTGCTTCACCTCGTGGAGTTTTGGTGGGATAGTTCTCGCGCCATATATGATCTGCTCGCGCGCTTTCACTTCACACACAAGCAGATCAGTTTCTTCTCCTGAAAAATCTCTCCTTCCTGCTTAGCAAATCCACCATCATAATAGCAGTGCGCCAAGGTACAAATGCGCCTGGCTTTTAAAGGGAATGGGAGATGACACTCTGATTGGTTTATTGCATGTTATGCCCAAAACACACCTATGATTAATTAAGTACAGCTCTTTCGAACCATGCGCCTGGCGCACGGACCATTTTTTCCGCCATTAAACTAGCAAAAAATTGATTCGTACACGCCCTTAACGCACCTGCGCCAGGCACTTCACGCCAATGCGCTTAGATCATTAAAATGGAGCCCCTAGAGTGAAGGAGAAGAAGCTGCATAATGGAGGGTGGTGTGTAAGTACAGATAATAGATAGTCGCAGCCCACCAAACAGAAAGATCAAATTAATCATCAATTCGGCCTAATCTACAGAAATATCCTTCACCTATACTTGACCTGCTGCAGAAATGTCAAACATGAACAACAGACAAAAAAGGAGGTAAGGGAGACAAAAAGTGGAAGAGGAACTATAAGGAAAGAGGAAGGAGGCTGTTGAGTGAATAGAGGCAGCTGTCTTGTTCCAGTGTGGACGACGGCCAAAGAAGCACAGCTGTGCCGGGGGGACGCTGAACTGAGACTGGTAGTTCAGTTTTTATAGCAAAGCACACACAGGCGCACATCCTCACTCAACAAACACAAGGATGATGCAGCAAATGACTCCTGTTTGTTGCAACAGGTGGAATACTGTTTCACACACACACACACACACACACACACACTGACGAGCAGCTGCCCGGCAACAGGAGATGCTCTTTCTTGTTGGCAAAGCGATCTCCCCTGTGTGCTTGAAAGGCAACGCTCGCTTGTGTGTGTGTGTGTGTGTGTGTGTGTGTGTGTGTGTGTGTGTCAACCACCCTGCTCTTTGTCCCTTCAGCGTTTCTTATCAAACCTCATTCACTACAGTGTGGATTAGCAGAGTTAAATTTCTCCGGATCCCAAACAAGAATGGTGAGGGGAGGGGGAGGGCTTGCCATCCAGCATCTGGCAACCCACCAGTCACTATTACCCTTTTATTTACCACTCTGCCCAGTGGGAGGTTGGTGGCTGCAAAAGGGAATTGGGGGGGATTGTTGAGTGATATAAAAGAACAAAGTAAGGAGAGGGAGATAATGGCAACAGGAGGGCACCTGGCGAGGTGAAGTATTTATTAGAGCACCTAAAGGAGAGAGCTCCAACTCTGCATCTGGTATAGGTATGCCAGGTGACGCTCGCCACCACCACCTGCCTGCTATTGTGCTACAAACACAAAAGACTTCCCCTCTGACACACAGAGAAACACACACACAGTAACCACACCAGTGAAACCTGAGGCTTTGATTAACAGTCACTGCTGTTTTTAAAAAACACACACTAACAAATTGACTGTACAAACACACATGCCAGAGAGTTTTGGGATTAGACGTGTGTACGGAGAAAACGCAAGCAAAATGGTGCAGGAGTGCTTAGAAGGATCTTAGTGTTTATTTTTGCTCTTGTCAGCAATTCAATTAAGCAAAGCTGGCATGGACAAGAAATGCATGGAATACATCACATGTTTAAGTGGCTGAGCATAAATTAAACCAACAGTATGCTAATTTAGACTAGAGGGACTTGGGATGTGGCATGTGCCAAAGACCAGGCCAAATTTAAAGTTTAAGAGCTCTAAGATGTGGCTGTGTGAAGACTCATTGTTCCCACACACACTCATTCCTCTGACAGAGTCAATACAGTTAGTTGTACAGATGACCAGTTATACAGTTACCGCTCTGTATTTCTCTGTAATGACGGAGTCCCAGACCGTTCCCAGCAGAGTTAGAAACTCCAGTCTATTGGGCGTCTGCTGCCCTCAACTCCACAGTTCAGTCTGTGTGTGGAAAGGATTAAGCCATAATTGCATTGTGTCTTACAGGTTAATGGGATTCATTTACATGAGTATGTGCTCTTATTTTATGAAAAACTGCTCCCGACTAGATTCAGCTTTGTGCCTTTTTTGGGGGGGAATTTTTAGCCATGTTAGCAGGGTGGCTCTGTTAATTACAATGTCGGTCGATCAGTGGGTCGGTCCACCCCTGTTGTCACGACTGAAATATCTCAACAACTATTTGATGGCTTACCTAGATATTTTGTACATTCATGGTCTCCAGAGGATGAATCCTACTGACTTTGCTCCAGACAGTGCCATTTCTCCAATACTTTGGTAAATGACCATACCCCTACTATTTAGTGCTAACTAGCAAATGTTAGCATGCTAACTAACATAAACTAAGATGGTGAACATGATAAACTTTATACCTCCTAAAAATCAGCATTAAACTGTGTTATTGGGAGCATGTTAGCACGCTGAAGTTAGCATTTAGCTCAAAACATCGCTGTGTCGAAGAGCTGCGAGCGTGACTGTTGACTCTTAAACTAGATTAATGCTTGGCTGAAGGGGTAAACAGAAGTCCTGACGTACATACCCATAGCATAGATTTTTATTTAGTTTGATTTGAGTTCAGTGTTCTATTTCACCCATTTATATCACCACTGCGGCACTAAACGGGTGTATCAAACATGATAAAAAGTATAAACAATGAATAATGTGAGGACAAACGGCGTAGCTCCAGAGCTTACCTTAACCCAAGCTGAGCAATCCCAGTTCTTGCATTCCCCATGTGGTATCTCCATTGCTGTTGTAAATGTAGTAAAAAAAATTATTTTCTGCTCACATATTTTACTTATTTTATAACTCTATTAGATACTCTAAATGTATTATGTATACATACAATTTTATTTTTTATTTTTTATTTGTTTGTTTACACAGTTCTCTACACACCCTCATTTCCTGTGCATCTGTGTGTCTTCAATCAATGAAGGGCAGTGGCTCTTGATGCAGACAGACAGACAGACAGACAGATCCACAGACAGATCCACAGACAGACAAGCAAGGCAGGGACTGGTGCTGCTGTTTAGTGCTGAGGCCTGGCCTGGAGACTGCTGACTGATGCAAAATAGAAACACAGGGGTGGAATAGTTAGAAGAAGGGAGAGAGAATGAGAGAGTGAGTGAAAGCTGAAGCCTGAGAGAGAGAGAGAGAGAGAGAGAGAGAAGG